>NW_027586805.1:0-1382 GCF_028453695.1 Augochlora pura
AAATGCGAGGGAGTGTTGAAATGGAAGGGACGCTTTTGTTTTGAACACGATATAAAAAAAAAATAAAAGGCCATTCTACTTTCATTTGGTACTATTAAAAATTTGTACTGCGTAACTATGAATGTCTGCGGTACAATTAACCAGCTTCTACAGTTACGGGCCACATATTTCTAGTGGTTTTTTAAAAAGTGTTTATCCCTTCATGAATTCGTTTTATTAACAAAGAGAGTTTAACGAAGCGAAATAATTAGCATCACTTCTTCAGCTGTTGTGTAATGAAATAGTACAGATTTAATTAAAAGTATTTGCAGTTGATCTTATTCAACTTCTCTTCTGTATGATTTTGTTCACCGCGCCTTGTATTTTATTTCCATGAGCGCGATCTGCTTTCTAAGTATTATTCCTGAACTGAACAAAAATCAAAAGAGGTATGCATAATAAGAGCTCTTTAACATAAAATAATCGTGTGCACAAAATTATAGTGAAATATTAAAAAGGTAGTTATGCTCCATTCATAACGATTTGTTGCGTCTCTTTTATAAATTTAATATGTAAATTAAAAACCTAATCAATAATTCAAATAATATTATGCTTGTTCAGATATAGTCAAAAAGAAATGAATGAGTACTGACAGTAATTTGAGAACGTTTCGAGAACGTACCAAAAATATTCAATCGTCGAAAAAATTAAATCACACATTATTTATGAAAACGATTTGTGCCCATAATTATGAAAGTGGTCTAAGTCATATATTTTTTGTTTCGAGACATTTAATGAATTGCATTTGCATAAATTAAAATATATTTTTACGTTATGCGATCCTTTTATTTAGAATTTTATTAGTCTTGATTAATGGAAATTTATTATGAATATGAAATTTTGTGTGAATTTCATACGAAAATGTTGTTTTTAAAGTTTGAATTGACTTAGACCATTTTCAAAATTAACTGAATGTCCTATAAACGACTTAAAGCAATACAAAACTTTGCGTTTTATTTGAAACAATATCTTTAATGAAATAATTCATGCACATTTATTAATGATTCTAAAGAAAGTAATGCAGTTTTATCACTTCGACTTTTTAAGATTTCTAAAATGTTCCTGAAAAACTGGAAGAATGTATGGTAGTAAACACATAATATCTTTATGTTTTTCTTCCGATACTGGTTTTGTGGTGGTATATAAAGGAAGTAGCTCGATATTTCCTTATATTTTAGGTGAAAGATCCAAAACGTGGAAGTCAGGAGCATCTAAAGAAGTTTTATAGAACATTTTAGATGGTTCATTTTTCACGAATCTCGTCCATTGTATTCGCAGCCAAGAGACAGATTCGCCCGCGGTATTTTTTCCTCTTCTTGTTGTTCACTCTTCTAGTGATTTCA
>NW_027586806.1:0-1382 GCF_028453695.1 Augochlora pura
CAGGATCCGCCGTGAATCTTTAATCCCGTTCCTGGAGGCGCGGCCCCGCGCCTTAATTGTAATCGGCTGGAGAGGCCGGGGCGCCGAGAGGCTGCGTTTCCCAGTTAACAACTCGACGCCATTCAAACCGACCGCGAAAGGTTAAACCCTACTTTAAAGATTACTTTCCTGGAGACAAAAGTCGCCGGGGACAAAAACCACCGCCGGCAGGGAGCGAACGTTCGCGCTCCGCGAGAGGAGAGAGTGACAGAATGGGGGGAGAGGAAGTACACTGTCTAGTCGGAATGATAGCGCGCGCTTCAATTTCTTAATGACGGGTGTATTAGGATGTTGTCACTGGTGGATAGTGACGAGTAAAAATATCCACGCAATTTGTAAAACGGTATATATTTTTTAAAACTGGTTCGATTTACTTAAATATTTCTAAAACGTTCGAGGCAGAGCAGAATGACTGTAAAAACCGGAATGGCTTAAATATTGCTTTTAAAACGTTCGAAACACCGTAGAATGATTGTAAAAACTGTAAAAACTGGTCTGAATGACTTAAATGTTGTTTTTAAAACGTCCGAGACACCGCAAAATGACTAAAAATCGTAAAAACTGGAATGGCTTAAATATTGTTTTTAAAACGTTCGAAACACCGAAGAATGATCGTAAAATATTGTTTTTAAGAAGACTGAGACACCTGTCAAATGACTAGAATATTTTTTTCTTAATTTTAATATATTCGAATGCATTTTGAAGCCGAATAATTTCTTTACAACATTCTCAACGAGATACATTTATTTGTGATAGGTTACTCACAAATTGTTCTACTAAAGTGTATTAAATAATTCATTTACTGGATGTGTACAAAACCTTAAATTAAAGTTATCTCGAAAATGACAGCCCTTTTATAAAAATTATAAATTATAAATTGTACATAATAGTATCGTTCTAGAAACAATTTCCACTACTTTAAAATACCCTGGTGAGTACATTAACCCTTTGCAGCCGAAGCTATTTACAATACATTTTAAACATATTTTCTGATCTTCGATATTTCTATTTTATATAATTTATTGCGATTTATGCAACGAAATTGAGCTCATTAGCAAGTACAATACTTGTTATTTGAACAAACTCTAAATATTAAATCTATAAACGATTAACTAAATATAAACCCTATATAACTATTACCATTATTTCAAGAAATAGTATAGCAATTTCTAGCGGCGCCTCGGAGTCGCCACTCGAGCGCAAAGGGTTAAATGCAATACAGTTCATATACATGCGTATACATAATAGTCGATGTACAATATAATAATCAAGTTACAGAAAACTAAAGCTCGCGATGAAAATACGTAGGAATTGTTCGAAACGATGACCCCGGCGACGTGTTT
>NW_027586807.1:0-1382 GCF_028453695.1 Augochlora pura
TGGAACCCGTCTTTTAAATCCAATAAACTAAAATATTTTTTTCCGCGTAATATATCTAAATGGTCCTCAATTAATGGAAGGGGGTAATTGTCGCGTGCAAGAGCCTTATTTAAAACCCGAAAATCAACGCACATACGAAGCTCTCCATTTTTCTTCTTAACTAAAACTATCGGGGATGCGTATTCGGAATTGCTGGGTCTAATCATACCCTTGGCGAGAAGATCATCTAGAATTGTTGTTAACTGCTCCTTTTCCGCATACGAAATTCGCCGTGGAGAGCTGTGAAAAGGTTTATGATCCTTTACAATTAACTTTAACTCGGCGTTAATTTGGGGAACTAATGGGCGAGATGGTAACACATATTTTTCTGTATACATTTTTTCTAATTTCATTTTTTCAGTATGTGGTAAGTCAGAATTTACAGTCAGCGATTCTACGTTATCTTTTTCTATTGGAACTGTAATATTCATTATATCTGAGATTGGCTCTGGGTCACTCCTTTGCGGCTGCGTCAATTTCATCCTGAACAAACTTAGAGCATCTCTACCCAATATAACGGAGGCTGACATTGTAGTTGGCGGCACAACCAATAGCCTTATTTTTTGCCGACAGCCATCAATCGCAACGCTGGCGACTACGGCTCCTATGACATTCAATGGTGACGCATTAATGCCAACGAATCGATTACTTACATTGTAGCTAGTTTCGCTTATAATGCCCGGGACACAAGATTTTTTTATAACGCTTACTGGGCTACCGGTGTCTAACAAAGTATTCAATCTTACTTCTATGTTGTCCATAACGAAATTTAAATTACGGTGAAACTCATCCTCCTGCGAGGTGGAATTTTGAACAAAATTGACTCGGGACTCTCGCTTCTTGGGGCAGGCAGGCAGCAGGTGTCCCGTCTCTCCGCAGCCAAAACAGGAACCTTTTTCCCTCTTCGCTAGACGACACTCACTTGACCAATGACCCATCCTGTTGCAATTGTAACACCTAACGTTTGCAGTTGGTGGGGAAGGCTTTCCCTCCACCGGCATTCTTGTTTTGAATCGGACGGCGAACGTATCAAATCCACGCTGATTTCTTTCCTCGCTGCCTAGCGAAACTCTGCTGAACGCTGCGAGGAGTTCCGCCGTCGACTTAAAATTGGCAAGGCATGCTTGATTTCTTAAATTGATGTTCGGAATGCCATCTATTACGTATTCTATCGTTTCCTCTTCCGAAATCGACACATTATTGGCCAAGGTAATTTTATCATGGCAATACTGGCTAAAGTGTTCGCCGACGGCCCATCTCCTGGCTTCCAGCTTCCTTCGGGCCTCCAAACTGCTTTCCCGACGGCTGAACATTGTTTCCATGCTCCCGAGAAGCTCGTCCAC
>NW_027586808.1:0-1381 GCF_028453695.1 Augochlora pura
CCGTGTGCACAGTGTTGTACAGAAGGGTATAGAATATAGACTAGACTATAGAGTGTTCTTTTGAATATAGGATAAATTATTCCGAATTTTATTGGGTTTTTATTGCATTGTCAAGCATGTCAAAAGACAATTATATTATATTTTAAGATATATGGTTGTTTAATTCATTGATTCAGTTTCTGATATTTTTTGGGCCATTGAATTGTTGCTGGGTTATTAGTGTAAACTTTGCTTTTTAAATAACTCCAAAAACGAAAGTCAAGTCACGAAACGCTTTTATTCGAACGAGCTGTTTTTGGTCTAACTAGACTTTGGTTTATTATGAACAAATCCATGAATTATTTCCTCAGATAGACGAATATGTGTCGCGTAATTTATTGTAGTATTTTTTATTAAACCTTGATTTTTAAAATAAATTCGAATAACTATAACACGCTCTTTAATCCTATATCAATATTTTATTCGCGAATCATTTATCTGAGAATAGATTATTTCCAAATAATTAATTAGCAACAGTGAAAAATTAAAAAAGACGAATTCACCCTTTACACCAGAGTAGAGACTCTGAAGCGACGTTAAAAAAATGCAATGCTTCTCTCAGATTTTTGCCACGAATTCTCACATTATTAAATGCATTTATATTCGATAAATTGTCAAACAATACAAAAAGATACTATTACATGGAAACAAACGATTCCATTTTAGAATTAATATCCATTTTAGAATTAATATCCATTTTAAAATACTCTCCGATGCGGAGAATTTATTGTAGAACAATAGAGCAAGGTGTACCGGGAGAAAATACAATTTGACAGAACGACGAATGACGCGAGGAGCCGAGAAACTCAATCGTCCATTCTCAGCAGTTGCGGATTTAATCCGCCGGATATCGAGCACCCGGATATTAGACAATAAAAGAAGGAAAAGGCGCCGGCAACATTAATAAGAGCTACAATAATGCCACTTAATATCGCCGGCCGTGTGACCGGTCGTGAAGAAACGAGTCGGAGGGACGGCCGGAAATTGGGCAGAAATTAATTCGAGAAATCTTTTACGATCCTCCGGGACGTTTGTTTCTTTGGGGAGCGAAGGGTCGGAGGACCCCTCCGATCGCGTACGACGCGTCGGGCGAGCTGCGGAGGCTGCGGCAGGGTGCTAACGAGCCGCGTATCGACGAAAGAGATTTTCTAAATGCTCGCAACATAAATGAAGAAGTCGAGAAACGAGAATTGCTTGTATTTTTTCTTATTTACGTAATAATAAAAATAAAAGAATAGCATTTTAGTTATTGTCCAGGTTAGGCTAGTTGAATAATGTTAGTTAAAATGACGAGCTATTGATTTGTTAATGTACTATTATGCAGATTTTAAAGATACTTTCA
>NW_027586809.1:0-1381 GCF_028453695.1 Augochlora pura
ATATTATTACTTATTATTTTTTATATTGCCTTATTTTATATTATATAGTATTATTTAGTAAATTATTTATTTCATTCCTTTCAGTGGCTCGTTCGATTCGTGCTCCTGCAAATTTTCCGTTCTTGTTTATTTATTTATTTAGTTACTTATTCAGCTCTTGATGGCCGTAGCACTTTATACAGTCAGGAAAACAAAGTATTCAGCAGACTTTCAATCCCTCGCGGGACCATTACCTTCGCATTAACTATGCTTAGGGGAGGAAAATAATTGACATCTACAATGAGCTTATATCAATTCCTGTTCTTAAATATTAGTAACAATAGTACAGAATTTTATTTAAAAAACAACGGAATAACATTCATAATTTAACGCAGGTTATTATTACAAACGATCGTGTTACAAGACAAAAACTCAAAGTGCAGCAAGGGGTTAATCCTTCGCATTGCAATAGTGTCTCTAAGTCACTACGATAAATTCTTATACCCCGTTTACAAATCATTTTTCTATCATCAAATTTCTTTATATATAAATGCTGTTAAAATCATACTTACTACGAACTAACTCGTATAAAATAAAATGTAATATATGTTGGATAGAAAGGCATGAATATTATTAATTTCTTCTGCATCGAAATCAAATCGAATTCATCGATTATCAAAGTCTAGAAACGGAAGGAAATAAATAAAATAGAAGAAACAAAAATGATTTGGTTTTATTAAGCACAGTATTAAGAACAAATATGTGCTAATCAACGCAGTGTGTGAGGGGTAGTAGTGCAAGGGGTTAAAAACATATTTGTTAGGGCGATTTAGCACCGCGTCGCTCCAGGCTCTTAGCCCCATACAAATTCCATAAGCTAGGCAATAATATAAATATCACCCGTCATCGAAATTAAAGCAGTCCATATTTCTATGTCAAAGCAAGAGTATCGTTACTGTTGGATAGAAAAGCATGCGTTGCCTAATGGAATCGTATGTCCGCGCCAGCGACGCCATATTGATACGTGTGCGACACCGATCGGAGGATCGATCACTCTCGATCGTTAACATTCTGTTTTTCCTTCTTCTCGTGCACGCCGAGTGTGCTCACGCGTGTTATGTATTGAAATATTACAATAATAATTAAATAATACAACCTTTAGTATAATTATTATCTTCACGTAATTTCCTGTCAATATAAATAATAGAAAATCGTATAATATTGTAGATTAGAAAAGCTAGAAAAAGGATCTAGAAGATCGACAGCCAGGCGACTCATTAAGCGTCCATCGATCCCATTCGCGAGCCGTTTGACGGTGTCTCGTTATTTCTAACAAGCGGCGCGAAGACCGAGGCAGCGGAGAAGACGCAGCGGCGCGACCGTCGCGGCCGTATCGTTAAGA
>NW_027586810.1:0-1381 GCF_028453695.1 Augochlora pura
TGTATGTATTATAATAAAATATTTTGTTACATATCTTAGTAACATGTGTTCAATTAAATAAAAATTGAAGCAAAATTAAACATTTGATCAATTGTTTGAGTCACTGTAAGAAACGCCCGTAAACCTAGTGTTAAGGAATATATTATTATAAGAAGTTCGGGGTTGTCACGGAAGCGTTGAAACGACAGTCAGTCGAGAGACGGATTCGGAAACTATCTGTCGAGTTGGTCATCTAACCGATCGATCGAACCATTGTATACTGTTAATGTTAATAGTTGTTAAAGTTGTGTAATTAAATAAAGATTAAACATTATGATGACATTATCATGTATGCACAATCATGTATAAATAATATACCAAGCTCTTTTGAAGAGATTGATAATAGATAAGATAAAATTCATTGGAAACAGGCAATAAACTGTGAAATTAATACATTGATATTGAATAAAACCTGGACATTGATTGAGAAACCTAAAGATGTAAATATATTCGACTGTAAATGGATATTTACTGTTAAAACTGATAAACATGGAAATCCGTTGAAATACAAGGCGCGTCTTGTTTGCGCGTGGATTCAGTCAGGAATATTTAACTGACTATAACGAAACATTTGCACCAGTTTCAAGAATGGCTAGTTTTAGATTTATAATAGCTTTTGCTAATCAATTCAAATTATTAATACACCATATGGATGTAAAGACTACATTTTTAAATGGTAAATTAAAAGAGGAGATTTATTTATTCACTTGTGGTGTTGAGGATAAAAGAAGGGGTAGCTGGCTGACAGTCTTCGAGAAAAAGGGGAGTCGTGATCAAACTGTCAAAACTTGATCGAAACTTAAATCTTAAATAAAGAATTGTGAATGGTCGGAAGAAGACCGAAGACGCGTGGCGCGGCGGTGCGCAACATTGGTGTTACATGTGCGATCCTGTCCACTTCAGGAGCTGAGACTGGGTTGCAGGATTTGTTCGCGACGTTCCAGCAGACGGTCATCGGTCGGTTGGAGGAGCAACATTAACACTAAACGTACCAAGAGGGGTCAAATGACCCCTTTTGAAAATTTACTTTAAATTCTTACATTTATTGTTATTTCTGTCGGTCATTTGACTTTCTGTAAATTCTTATATCATCCGATTATTCAATTTCCCACTTTCCGTTTTTCTCGTAGCTTATTTTTTACCGACAAAAATTCTTTACCTACCTTACGTACCACGGGGGGGTCATTTGACCCCGTACGAAGTGTACGTATTTTTTATCAGTTTTTCAACTGGAACCTTAGTTCTAAATTCAGATACGCTTCTCAAGTGATTCTTTCTCAAGTGCAGTTTTGGTATAAGCACTTGGGTGACCCAACCGGGTCCATATGACCTAACGCAGAAA
>NW_027586811.1:0-1381 GCF_028453695.1 Augochlora pura
CGACCAATTTTCTGCAGCGTTTAAAAAAGAACGTGAAAACATCGATCGCCAAAAATTCTATGGGAAATCGTACCGTGAAATGGGCAAACAGGTGGGGGACCCGTCGGCGGTAAAATAGCCGGAGTGGCCGGCGGGGATTAATAACGAGCCGGTGTTTTTTTCACCCATTAGCGATTTCGCTTAGCCACGCTCGTTAATCCGCAAAAACAATTACCGCGTAAACAGGATCACGAGCCCCGGCCGGCACGGAGCTGCTGCCGGTCCCCGTTCGATTGAGTTGTTCAACTGGTTGACCGCGAGGCACCATTAGCGGCTACTTAAGTATATAGTTATTAGGAAGTTTCCCGCCTTGTTGCCGATCTCCTCGACACAAGAGCGTCGCTCGAGTAATTACTCGGACACGAGGGGTTCCGAGAATCGTTCGTGTACACCAACCGACCGGGGGGGACGCGGCGACACGGTCCAGAAACACGGCGGAGTAATCGTTTCCTCGATATCGGCGACCTGCTCACCTGCGAAACGTCGCGTCGTCAAAAATCACACACCGTTCTTCAACTCCTTCATGCTACAGCTTTTTTCGTGCCTTATTTATTCCGTACAATTGGTACTTAATTGTCAGGTTATAAATAGTTTACAAGCTTGAAAATAGACGGCGGATTTTTGCGCGATATAAAGCGTTTCTTTTAGCGAGGGTGGTTTATTTTATCGTCCATATTCAGATTTGTTATTTATACTGATGTAGGAGAAAATGTAAAGAGATGAAACTTTGTTTAATAATATTTTTATCGATATTGTGTGCTATAGGTTTTACTGAATTAATTTGCTGAAAACTGTAGCGGTTACAACGGACACGCGACAGATGGTGAATTATTTTTATAATTAATAAAATGTAGTAAAATATATAATATGATAAATATGGTAATAAAATATGGAATATAAGGAATGTAATAATAAAATGTAGGATGTAATAAATATAGTAATAAAATATAGAATATTAAAAAATACACTATCTGTATTTCTATTTAATAATGGAAATGATTAAATTATTGTTAACGATTGAATTCATAGTCTCATATTTGTCTCCTCTCACAATCCTTTCCTTTCGCTATTTTTGCCTATTATTTTCTCCAATTTCGACCTAGTCTATTAACAGGTTGTTAATAGGATCCCCTAACCAGCGATCGAACGCCTTCGCGAGCTATCGCGGGCTGCTTGTCTCCTCGTGCGAGAAGAAAAAGAATTACAAGAGCGTTTGGCCTCGGATTGGCCGATTTCGGTCGAAATCGAGACGGCCGGTGTCGGCTCGTGGACGAAATTGCCCCGAGCGGGGTGTTTGTTAGAATTATAGTTTGTAATTCGCGCCTGATCATGGTTGTGTATA
>NW_027586812.1:0-6120 GCF_028453695.1 Augochlora pura
ACACCAGCTAAACGGACGCCACAAAAGTATTCGAACGATTGAAATTTGTACATAAAACAATCCTTAAATTCGACAAATTGTAAACATTGGTTCCTTCAGTTGCTGTTACACACTTCCCCTGTTCAGTACTGCGAGTGTTTAGAAGATTGTACAATTTGTATTAATAATGTGTCCAAAAAAGTCCGAAACTAGCATCACTGATAAAAAGTTGATAATGAAGTGGCACAATGAAGGCAAAAGCTATGCCGAAATAACACAGTTATTAGGGAAAAGTAAATCTACTATTCACTACATAGTAAAAAAAGGAAAAACTACTGGAGTTCTTCAGAATGAAGTCCGTTCTGGCCGGCAAAGAAATTAACGAACAGTGAAGAGAATGTAAATTGTGCGTGAAATAAAAAAGGATCCAACTATTTCGGCTCCAAAACTTGCGACACAAGTTGCGAAACAAGTTTCGGAACAACATCCGGAACTTTGTCGAAGAATCCTCCGTGAAAATAATTTTCATGGTCGTATTCCCCGAAAGAAACCATTTGTTAGCAAAGTTAACAAGCAGAAGAGACTAAATTTCGCTGAAAGATATGTAAGCAAGGACAAGGACTTTTGGAAATGCATTATTTTCTCGGACGAAAGTAAATTCAACATATTTGGCTCCAATAGATGTTATAAAATTTGGAGAAAGCCAAATAGAAAGATGGACTTTAAAAATCTACGTCCAACCGTGAAGCATGGAGGTGGATCGATAATGGTGTGGGGGTGTATGGCGGTCAGTGGTGTTGGAAACCTCGTCATTATTGATGGAATATTGGATAAATATGAATATATGCATATATTAAAGGATAATTTGAAGCAGATTTTCATTTTCAACAGGACAATGATCCTAAACATACTGTACATATTGTTAAACAGTGCATCATATATGTGCCCATAATTATGAAAGTGGTCTAAGTCATATATTTCTTGTTTCGAGATATTTAATGAATTGCATTTGCATAAATTAAAATATATTTTTACATTATGCGATCTTTTTATTTAGAATTTTATTAGTCTTGAATAATGGAAATTTATTACGAATATGTAATTTTGTGTGAATTTCATACGAAAATGTTGATTTTAAAGTTTGAATTGACTTAGACCATTTTCAAAATTAACTGAATGTACTATAGATGGCTTAAAGCAATAAAGAACTACGAGTTTTATTTGAAACAATAACTTTAATGAAATGATTCATGCACATTTATTAATGATTCTCAAAAAGTAAAGCATTATTATCATTTCGAGTTTTTAAGATTTTTAAAATGTTCCTTAACCACGTGTCGTGCTATTTTCTTTAGAAGTTGCACGATTAGAATTTCTTCGATCGCACTAAATTCTTAGATGAAAGAGGAAATTTTATATTTATCGTGTGCTTATATCTACTTGAATATTTAAATATTGGTAACGAGAGAATAAAATTTGATTCCCAGTTAAAGGAACGGATGAATATTCATACCTAATAGCTTATTACCAGAAATCTCCATCACGAGTCCGACTCGTTAAAGTACGGCAAGGGGTTAAAAAACTGGAGGAATGTATGGTAGTAAAGACATAATAGCTTTATGTTTTTCTTCCGATACTGGTCCAGTGGTGGTACTTATTATTTAGTTCAGAAACGCGTGAAGGAGGGACATGTGCCGTTTACAAGTTATGTTTATATAATTTCTTTAAATTTTTCACTTAGACCACTTTCATAATTAACACGAAATAAATTCCATAAAATGTTGAAAGTACAACCACCATCTAATGGTTCATTTTTGACGATATCGTAAAAATGACATTGAATAAATTTAGTTTAAAATAATGTGGTGTAGAATAACTGATAAACTCATTTTTTTTTAAATTTTGACTTAGACCACTTTCATAATTATGGGCACATATAATGTACCTCACATTTTAGAAACACCTCCACAAAGTCCAGATATCAATCCTATTGAGCACTTATGGGCAGCAATTAGTAGACAACTGAGTAAATATAATATTAATTCCAAGGAAGCATTAAAAACAGCAATTTTTGATGTTTGGAACAAAATAGGAACAGAAATAACAGAAACTTTGGTTGACAGTATGCAACGATTTTTGCAAGCCATAATAAGTGCTCACAGAGGACCGACAAAATATTAAAACTCTACATTTATGCAAAAAATATATTACTAATTTAATCGTTCGAATACTTTTCTGACGTCCATTTAGTTGATGTTGGCAATAAATCTTTTATAAGTATTGTTTATGTTATCGAAGACGCTTGAAATTTGGCATGTATAACCGTAATACTTGTATGTTATTACAGGAATACAAATATTTTGTAATTCGTAATGGGTCTCACATTTTCTTCGCGTCAAACTTTTTATTTTAGAGTGTTCGAATACTTTCGTGGCTCACTGTACGTAATATTTACGCTTGGCCAGATCATCTACTACGGGCTATGCCCGTATTTGTAGGTTAAGGGGTTAAGAAAGAGATCTGCACACGACTAACTCAGTGAAAGTACAAATCCGACATAGTAGATGCTGCCGGAATTACTCCTAAGGTAACAAGGCAAGGGAGTTTCTTAACCTCAAAAACAATCGCATGGCGACCAAGTGAAATAAAAAAATCAAAAGTCATATTAATGTAACGCGAACCGAGGACCCAGAAATATTCTCTCTCGTGAAAGAAATTAGGATTATCACAAAAAGAAAACAAAGTACTAACAGAGGCCTAAAAGGCGAAAGAATATTACGGATAATGCCGAAAGAACAGGGAAAACGTAAACAAGCGAACTCGGACGATAATGAAAACAACGAAAGCAGACTTCATGAAACAGCATCATAACGCACAAAGAGGAAGAACGTGGCAGACATGGAAATAGAGACATTGCTGGAAAATGTCGAAGAAGCTTACAACATAGTGCAAAAAGTAAAGAAGAGAAATCAAGATAACCAAGACAGTAAAAGAAAGAAAATCCGTCGATCACAGCCGGGTTACTCCACCGTCATCGCAGTGGTCTAAATTACCATCAATCGATGCACCGATCAAGCCGACACACTCCTACTTGATCAAAGAAAACAAGAGGTCACCACCAATAAACATCGTTCTACAAGACTCCAAAGACACGATAGCTTTAATTAAGAAAGTCACAAGTGGTGAAAAACAATTCTATATTAAAAGAATAAGCAATAATAAGCACACAGTGCAATTTTGACAATTTTCAAAAAATAAAAGATATTTCGAATAAGACAAGTACTCGATATTACTGCTATACGCTGAGGTGGTTAAAGCACCACAATTTCTTAATAGAAGGTTTGTCTGCCTCCTTCTCAGTGGTTGAATAAATGAAGGAGCTAAAAAACTCTTCCAATAACAAAATCGAATTCACCAAAGTTGATAGATTCACTACCAGTAAACATATAATATTTTATATTTATTAATATTATATATATATATATTCCATATTGATATTGTATATTAAATATATTCTAAACCACAAAATCACGTGAGATAGATTACGTTAGAATATTACGAATATTCAACGAAGGTGTTTAAAGTTGTAGATATGTAGGACGTGAGATAGTTGGTCACCAAATATAATACGTATACTTTAATAAAACAACAACTATGTACAAAACAACGGGTTTAGGTCACGTTGATTGCCATTAACCTTTTAGGCACTAAGCATCACTATAGTGGCTTTCGCGGATGCCGTCTGATAAATTGTTAAAGTTAAAATATGTGTATCCCATCTTTAAGAAAAATTATAATTTAATAATTAAACACTTCATTCCAATGTACTCATGTAAAGAACAGTATTATCCGTCACACATTGCAGTGCCGTATCATTTACACGTAATTCGCGTTGAACTCTGCCGTATCGATACACAGCCGCGCGTAAAGTTTCGCCGTGCCTAAGAGGTTAAGGACGGTACGGCCACGCTAGCCTTCCCAGGTATGTCATCTGATTCTATTCAACCGTACCAGTGTCGTAAAATAATGAAGTTGTTAAATAAACATTAAAAACCGATTCTCAAAAATGGCAAAAACCAAATTAACCGAAGCCTAAACCCAAATGGAAAGACGGGACGGTACGATCGTATAACGCGTCTTAACAGATTAGAAGGGCAAAAAATTAATTAGTGCAGACGATACCAACGCTTTGACCATAATACAATAAATTATAACTTAAACTAATAGATGCGTCAAATGTAACTTAGATTATACTCCTGATTGGCTCCACGCGTTATACGACGCGGCATTTTATTCATACTTTACACTATTTACAATTGTGTTTCGAATATTTAATATTATACAGTTCTTTATGATGACACGTGTTGATCGCTCGGCGGATCTCGATCTCAGCTGTCAACTGTCCGTCGGCACAACGGTTCCGTGATAACCCGTTTCCTCTGTTATTTCCTTAGGGGTTGTCCACCTCAGGGCAGTGTCACATTACAGCAACTTGATTAAGACAATTCGCCGTAACCGTATCATAGAAAAAACTTTTTCTGATTGTTCGATCTCTTCTCAAACAACATCTTTTTGTATGAACCATCAAACTTTTGGACATCCAGCCTCATACATAGGTTGCCTGAAAGTAAAAGAATTCTTAAATAAAAAAAGAATAGAAAAGTAGATTCATTACCAAAAGAACCAACCAAACATATAACTCAGTCTCTGATACAACGTAAGATATCTTATGTTACCATGACCTGAGATCAGCACAGCGGCAGGTGTCCACGCAGTGCCCCACATCGGCCGGAACCCAAAATTCAAAGTGAGGGCAAGACCAAAGCGAAACTTTTTCATTCCCATACTCTTAACAACAAAGCAAAATTAATCTCTTGCCAGACCAGTTGTAATGTCCCATTACAACTTGCGATTGCGAAATATGATGTAACATCAGTGCTCCCATAATGGAAACGCTACGAAGTTTCGAAAGATAATACCTCAGAACTTTGCCTCGGCTTGCACATATCAGCGCGCGCAAATTGCAAAAGACACATAAACAACCAAATCATATACGATAAAGTCAATATTAACAGAATTGATGATTTTATAATTATATTAGGAGTATAAATAAGTTTCCGCCGTTTCACAAAAAATAACGCCACTAGTATGTTATGGTTGAAATTGTCTGTTGTAAAACGTTATATCGTAAGATTGGACATCTGGCAAAAACATAACCTTAAAATATTAGCGATTTTGTATCAGCATCATATATCTTTTTTCGTGCGAAAATATCGGATTTTGAGCCGAATAAGTGTCATTTGCGGGAGGTTTTGATTTACTTATTTAATTTGAAGAAATCTGCAGCCAAGGCGCATCGATTGCTTGTAGAAGTATACAGCGAAATTGCCTTAAGTGAGAGAAGTTGCCGTGAGTGGTTTCACAAGTTTAAGAACGGTGAATTTGACGTCGAAGACAATGTTCCGTCTCGGAACGACGATTCTTCACACATGTTAGATTCTCTGCATAGAAAATATTCAGCACAAAGACTCTGCGAGTGCAAGAAATGTTAAGGCCATAAAACGGTCGAAGCCGTTCCTCCTCGGAAAATCCATCGGACGTCCGACCGACCGACCGACCACCACACTGGCCTACAAGCGCCCTTCAAACAGTCGATTCCGATTGGCTCTTTACCGGATCACCAAAATCGTATAAATATGAGGCATTTTGTATGTACCGTATGAAAAGAGGAGAGAGCTAGATAGGAAAGCTATGAAAGGCTACATGGTAGGGTATATTGAAAAATTCAAAGGATATCGGGTATTTGTGTCAAGTTTACGAGACGTCGTTTTGAGCCGTGATGTACTATTTAAACCTGAGAGGTTAATAGCAAATAAAATTGATATAGATACTCTTAAAAGGGGGGAAAAGATTGGAGAAGATATAGTTGTACATGAAGATAAAGATAGTTTTAAAAATACAGAACTCGAAGTGAAAGTTAATAACAATAAAGATCAATCACAACAGCCTTTACATGTCTCCAACTTCGTGATAGGAGAACAATTAAACAGACAGAATTTTACGGTTGCCCGACAATTTTTCGTGCAGAGAAACTGCCCGTAGACTATAATGAAGCAATTAACTGTAGTGAAAGAGAATTTT
>NW_027586813.1:0-1381 GCF_028453695.1 Augochlora pura
AGAGAAAGAGATAGATAGATAGAGGTTATTGTCTTCTTAAAAATTAACCCTTTGAGAAAAGAAAGAGAGCTACGGTAATAGAAACAAAAAGCGACAGAGAAAGAAAGATACAGAGGGTGTTGTCTCTTTTAAAAACTATTTCTATCAAAAGTTTCATTCCAATATTTTTAATAATTAAAAAAATTGCAACAACTTGTCACTGAACGTCCAATCACTTCCCTCGTCTCTGACAAAGTCCAAGCGCTGTTCCACTAAAATTTATTAAATTCCTGGATTTTCTATTTCGACGATGTTGATCGAAGTCTACCCCTTCTATCCGTGACAGTAAATAAACGAAACTCGCTAAGACTTGTACATAAAAGGCGGGGCTGGGTCTATCGACAGGGCGACATTGTCGATTGCGTGCCGGTCGAGAGAGGATAAATCGACAGAAGCCGACCTGTCGATAGACCACTCTCTCCTCTCTTGTCTGTCGCGTCAAAGTCTTGGCGAATCTCGTTTATTTATTGCCGCGTAGAGAACGGGTTGACGAGGACTTTGACTGAAGCTAGGAAAAGTAATCGGACGCGGATCGCGGAGCAGAGAGCTACGAGTTTTTGGTAGAAATAAGGAGATTTGGTGTATTTGTTGTATCGTAAATGTAAGGGTTAGATTTTGAGGAGAATGTAGCTTTTAACCCTTTGAAATATAATAACGAGTCAGACTTGTAAATTTCGTGCACTGTTTAATAAATAAGGCTGTCAATAATTTCTATTAAATCGAAACAAAATTTCAATGCTCAGTTAAGGTATTTTTCTGTTAATTATTCTACTCCATATAATTTCCTAATTTTTAACAATTTATTATTAAATATATTCCTACAAATTCTATACCCAAACACTTACAAAATATTACAAAATACCCCGACTTTACCCAAATCCATTTGATCCAACCCTCTAAACTTTCACTTCTTTGAGAACTGCCTTAATAAATATTCTTTCGTCTTCAACAATTTTGTTCGTCCTTAACAATCTAATATAATTTCATATTTTATATTTTATATCTTGACTGTCTTCGTTTACCTTGTCATTGGAAATACTGTACTGCGAATGGATTAAATTTACGAGAGCGTCGATATTCGATGAAAAATCTCAAGGAACTCCATTTAATCGGCTCAAGCGAGGAAAAACAGATTTACATTTCCGTCGGAGAGTCAGCACCGAAAAAGGGTCCCCGGGTGCTAGGGAATAAATCTGATCGCGCGGATTCGATTCGAAGCGAGCTTCGAATCCTCCATTAGAATCCCGCGAATGTTTTCTTACCGATGGCAACGCTCCAAAAGCGAGACATAAGTCTCGCGCGCGTGACACCCCGGGGACATGAATACGTGGCCGCCGTGGCG
>NW_027586814.1:0-1380 GCF_028453695.1 Augochlora pura
CCGTTCTGATTGACCGTAAAGGTGCGCGACCGGCGATAATCGGCCGTAAACCATCGTTCGCCTTTCGCCTCGGTGATTCGAGGAGGACCAGCCGCGCCGGAAGCGTTGTAACCGCGATGGTCCCCGAAGAGCGTAATCTCGAGCACGTTTGGCCCTTAAG
The DNA here is from genome assembly GCF_028453695.1 of Augochlora pura. Taxonomy (NCBI): domain Eukaryota; kingdom Metazoa; phylum Arthropoda; class Insecta; order Hymenoptera; family Halictidae; genus Augochlora; species Augochlora pura. Next base: position 161 of record NW_027586814.1, read on the forward strand.
CGATGTGTGTACTTCCCGCGAATGGGAAGGCTACCAACTTAGATAAGACCAACTTATCCCTCGGAGCAGGAATGTGTAAACGCTGCGTTTTCGAAAGCAGCTCGGCTGCAAGAGACCCCGAACCTCTGGAATTTATTTATAGAAGAAGGGCCTCTCTCTCTCTCGGGATGCCCGCGATACGTGCCGGAAATTTCGGGAACGGTAAATGCTCTTCGGTGATGCCGACTACGGCCAGTATGCTATTTGTCGGATGAAGGTTTCTTGGATGAAGCGGATTCGGGGGAATCGGAATTGCTATGTATCGGATGACGATTTCTTGGATGAAGCGTATTCGGGGGAATCGGGATTGCTGTATATCGGATGAAGATTTCTTGGATGAAGCGTATTCGGGGGAATCGGGATTCGAGAGTTTGGACTGTAGGTCTTTAGACTATAGATTCGAGGTTTCTAAACTCTATACTCTAGTTTATTAGACTAATTCCTAGTCTAGGAATCTAGGAGTGTAGGAGTCTAAAATCTAGAGTCTAGGTCTCTAAAATCTAGGAGTCAAAAATCTAGAGTCTAGGTCTCTAAAGTCTAGGAGTCAAAAATCTAGAGCATAGGTCTTTAGAGTCTAGGAGTCAAAAATCTAGAACCTAGGTCTCTAAAGTCTAGGACTCTAGAGTCTAGGACTCTAGAGTTTAGGAGTCTAGAGTCTAGGACTCTAGAGTCTAGGAGTCTAGGTCTCTAGAGTCTAGGAGTAAAAAATCTAGAGTCTAGGAGTCTAGAGTCTCTAGAGCCTAGGTCTCTAGAGTCCAGGAGTCAAAAAACCTAGAGCCTCCCTCGAATTTAGGTGTCTAGGAGTCTAGAAGTCTACAGCCTTGGTCTCTAGAATCCAGAAGTCTATAGTCTAGGTCTCTATAGTCTAGGAGTCTAGGAGCCCAGGGGTTCGTTGCAGTTAGCATCGATCGTCTCCGAAGCACACCGACGCGATGCAAACACACGCGTATTTCGAGGTCCTAATCGGTGTCAACTACTGCACGTATCGACCTACTGAGAAAGACCCGTTAAGTTGGATCTCCCTTTCCCCTCCCGCCGTCTGTGTTGTCTTTCTCTGGCTTTTGGCTTTTAGAACGCCAGACGCGCGCACACACGCTTCATCGTGCTGCATTATCGCGCCGCTTTTACCAACTGCACAAAGTCTGTCCTTTATTATTTTCTTTCGTTGGCTTCAATCGGTT
>NW_027586815.1:0-1379 GCF_028453695.1 Augochlora pura
GGTTACGCGCCGGTTATGCGTGGGCCGCCGTTGTTATCCGCTAATAACCGGAATGTTTGCGTGCGCGACGCAGCCACCCCGCCGAGGGTGACGCGTCACTTTGTATTCGAGCGGCGTCCGAGCAACTTCCCCCCACCCCCTCCCCCCACCGGCATTTTCTCGCCGTTGATTCCCTCCTTTCCTGTGAAACGCAATTACTCGTGTATCGCGGCGGCCGGTACACCTGTTGAATGATCATCTTAATACGCGGTCGCGGAAATTACCGGTTGCCGGTGCGGCTGACGCCTCTCGATTCCTCGAAAAGTCTCTCTCTCTCTCCCGGACTCCTCGCGTCTCTGCGGATCGTCGTCGACGGTAAGACGGGGGGCACGGAGTGGTCTCGCGAACCAGAGAAATTCGTAATCAGCAGCGAGGGGGGGTTCCGGTCGAGGAAGAGAGGCGGCTCGGGCGGGGACGCGGCGAATCCGCGAGAGTTTGCTCTCTTCAACCCCGTGTCGCGTACGTACAAACACGCGCGCGCGCGCGCGCGAGCACCCACACCGTGGAAAACGTTTCACGGCGCAAAAATACTCCGACCCACCCCCGCGCCGGTCCCCCCGCCCGGTGCTCGAACCACCGCCACGCCACCGTATGCATGATTCCAGAAAATTGAACGGCTCTACGTCTGACAGGGGGCATCTATTCGTCTGTACGGAGCAGACGGTGCACGCTCGTTGAAAAATACATGGGCCCCGCAGCCGTGTACGTGTACACGTATACCGAAAGCTCACCGGGCGTCGAGGGTAAATTGGATTATCGGCGATCAAACACGGAATCCGATCAAATCGCTCGGAAAGGGCTTCATCCTTCATCTTTATCGGTTCAACGCCGTTACTGCTACGTCGTACCGACCCAGCCATCCTCCTACTCCTCCTCCACCTCCTCCTCCTCCTCCTCCCCCCGCTCTTCTCACCGACGGCGTAACCCCGGCACGGGCACACACGCTCCGCAGCCAATTCTTCCCGGTGATTGCAAAATTCCGCATTCCGCCGACAGATTGGTGTCCGAAGACGTCGACGCGACGCGGGATCCGTCGGAATTGCTTTGATCGCGATCTCTCCCTGTCGGGCTTCAATGTTTCCGTGGGACGTGCCGCTCTTCGCCAAAAATCACTGATGCTAACGCTACCGTAGGAATTTATTTTATTTGTATTTAACCATTGCTGTGCTACGTAGATGATTCCCCAGATTTTCAGACAAAGGTCCGGGCTAAATGGTTAGTGACATTGGACGTTCGAAGTCAGACAAGACCACCTAGAGTCTCTGTCTGAGATGAAGGCAATTTTTCAACTTCTGTAAAAAAATTCGATTCGCCAGATTCCTTGCAATAATTCTTCAAAC
>NW_027586816.1:0-1379 GCF_028453695.1 Augochlora pura
TCAATCAAATTATTATTTACCACCGAATATGTTTAAGATGTGAAGGCGTGCGATGGTTTATTGAATCTCTTCTGATCGTTATTGTTTTTGTTGAATTGATATTCGTGTTAGTTACCTGAAATATCTTAAATGAAAAGGACGTATTTTATACCTTTCTTTAAATAATTAAAGTTCTGATTAAAGTTCAATTTGTAGTTCTAATAGTGTTTAATAATTAATTATTCCCATAACAAATTTATAATTCTAATATATACAGTAGCGGTGAAAAATTTAAGACGACGAATTTTATTTCAATTATACACGTGTAATGTAAGTACTATCTTTCCAATCAGTTTCTTATTTTGGGAGAATGAAGACAAATGCTTGACCTTCTAATTCTCGAAGGCTCGTGTGTTAAATGTAAACATTATTGGGTCAACAATATTGACAATATTTCTCTACTGCAATGTTTATTGTAATATTACAGTAGAGAAATGTGAAAAATTAATAGATTCGATGCCAAAAAGATGTGCCGAGGTTATAAAAAATAATGGATTTTGGACGAAATACTAAATATTTGTATTAAAAACCATTTTTTTCTGTTTATTTTGTAGTCTTCAACTTTTGTCAATGGAAATGTAACATAGATTTACTTTTTCGTTATATATTCTAACTAATAAGTTCAAAAGCGAACATAAATGTTTTTGTAACTGTTTAAAGAAATGAGTAGACGATTATAATTAAAGATAGAACATGATAGCTTATGTTACTTATAAAATATTAATAATTCCTTTCTTTTTTCCTTCTCGTCTTAAATTTTTGTCCGCTACTGTACGTTATTCTTCGTGTAGAATAGTAGCATATATACGAACACTGCTCAACGAAATTATATCGTAGACAAAATACATAGAAAAGACGATAAAAATTGGACGACTTTCACCGTCGACAATTGCGAAAAAACATCGTGAGGACGATAAAATTAAATACTTGGAACATCTACTTTAAGACAGTGTTCCTTGATTCAAAATTTCTTCCACCCTCGCCGCGTAACTCTTTAAATGCAAAGCCATGATTGTCAAACCGAAAACTGCGAAGTTTGATCAAATACACGGACTTTGTAAAATTTTCTTCGGGGATGCCGTTTGCAGTGGAACGAAGTTTGATTCTTCCCTTCTACTTAAAAACAGAGAAAAACGTGGCTACGATTTTTTCTCGCGAAGTTACAGCACTGTAAAGCAACCATTGTAAGTTCGTTATCAAACTTGGCAACTTTCACTATGACAAACATGGCTTTACATTGAAAGAGTTGCAGTAATGAAGGTGCATAAAACTTAAACTCCGTGAATACTGTTGCAAAATAGAGATGTCAAGTTTTAATTTAAAGTAAGAGTAATCATCGT
>NW_027586817.1:0-1379 GCF_028453695.1 Augochlora pura
CCCCCCCCCCCCCCCCGTCCTGTGACCGCCCCACGGTTACCACTCGGTCATCGACGAAGCACCATTGACGCCAGTTCACTGCTTGCCAACACACCGATTTATGACCGTGTACCCAGACCGCCCGCGCCCTCTCATATATTTGCCCGCGCGATTTTGACGTATCGGATGCATTAGCATGCACTCTAATTACTAACCGACCGATGAACAGCTTCCCAGCCGGCTCTGCTTCTTCCATGATTCCCGAGGAGGCCCGGGGATCGTCGACTGGGCAACGAATACTTTCGCTGAGCACAAATTAATTGCTTCTGCTGATCGGGCAGAAGGGTTCTAGCTGAGACGAATGATTTTGTGGCGTAGACTGCCCTTGATTAGGTAGGGTTTAAGTCATCGGCTCGGTGGATTCGAATTTGTTTATAACATACGCGGGCTCGAAGTTAGCTGTCGAATAAAATCACGTTTTCAGGGTTGTTTTGAATTGAAGTTATCTTTCTCGATGGATCTAAGGAGGTTCTGTCAAAAACGAATGATTTTATCATGTAGACTACCTTTAATTAGATGGGGTTTAAGTCATCAGCTCGATGAATTCCAATTTGTTTAAAAAATACAGAGGTTCGAAGTCACCGTCGAATCGATCAAAAATTGGCTAACTCCTGTTCTTGCTAATGAGTCGTTTTCCTAATCAATTGCATTTTTGTCTATCAATGTCAGTCATTTTGCTTGAAACTAAGTACCGCTTAATGTAGTACAAAGCTAATTAAGGTAAGTTTAAGTCATCACTTTGTCGATTTTTAATTTCTTTCATAAAATACAACTCCACGAAGTTCGCTAATTCTCTCCAGTTTCAGAGAACTCGATGGTCAGCGCTAATGAATTTTTATCTCGAGAACCCGTTATCCGATCAACCTGATTCTTCTTTTATCTGAATCGGAGGTGTTTCACCCGTCATAAGACTGTTTTGTTAAGCTTAAAAACTTGATGGAACGGGTCCAATTTTATTTGCAATCTCACGGATACAGTAAAGCAGAAAATGTTGAGGTCTTCCCGGATTGAATCGCACAGCTCCAGGCTCGAACAGTATCGATCATCGGCGCAAACCGATCTTGCCTGTCTCGCTGCGACTAGATCAGTCTCGGGCATCAAGCGGATCGAGTCTCGGGCTGCTTGTCCCGATCAGAGTCGAGCATCAAGCGGATCGACCGCCCGAAAGAACCTCGAGCATTTCGAGCCTACCTATATCGATCGCGCTCGAGCCTGATTTCCAGCCACTAGCGGTCGTGTCTGTGCCGCCTCTGTGCGATTTCTCCCATGGAGAACGTTCCCGAAATCCTTAGCCAAAGGAATCCCAGATTCAGGCCGCAACATGTTGCACCCAACCCTTT
>NW_027586818.1:0-1379 GCF_028453695.1 Augochlora pura
TATGGCAGCGTTGCGCGAGCGGGCCATCGGTGCGCCGTCAGATACCCGGACGAAAATGATTTACATCGGGAACGCGCGGTCGACGCGGCTGAATTTCCGCGGGACGGACACCCCCCTGCCACTCCCCTCCCCCCTCCCTCTCCCCGCGTAGAATCGGCACCGTACGGTGCTGCACCGCCTCCGGCTTAAATTAGCCGCGAAATTGTCGAGTTCAATTCCGTCTCCGGCCACTAATTACCATACTTTTTCGTTCCTTGGGGTGGGGGGGTGGAGTGGGGGGTTGGAGAAGCTCGCGATAATTCCGGCTCGTTAACGGGCCTAACGCCGCACGGTCGAGAAAGCCCGGCTAATTTCTAGTCCCGCGGAATCCCGCTTAAAAAAAAAAATCAACGTCCGCCTTCCGTCGTGCTACTGCGTTACGATGGCATCGCTCGTGGAGGTGCAATTGCGATTCGTTCGACGTTGTAATCGTCGAACACTGTTACAATCAGGTGGCGATCGGATTGAATCAGGGGTCGTTTAAATTTGTTTCAATTCTATGGTTATGATTGTACGGTGATGATTATCTTGAGTAATTATTTCGATGTGGCGTTGGTCTAAATTGTTATTTTAGGTAGTTATTTTAGCAATATTGTTCTTTTGTATAGTTAATTTGTAGAATTCTTTTGGTAAATAATTATTTTTAAATAATGTCCTCGGTATGGAATCGGTCACATTGGCAACAAAATTCCTCCCCCCCCCCCCCCCCCTCGCGAAAGTCGGACGCCGCTAGGAGTCTTTAATTAATTAACGCGCTAGAAAATTACAGGAACTTTACTATACGTTCTTTTTCCCTTTCGCCCCGGTCTTTTATTCCCTTTGCCACTTTTCCGCTACGGCGGCGAGCGTTCTTCCGGAACGCGTCGTCGCGAGGACTCGAAAAGGGGGTGCCGCCCGCCGGTTCGCAGGTTGCGAACGCTTCTTCTTCGCTTGCAGGCAACGGCGGACCCTTTTCGTCTCGACGCCGTGCACGCTTTACGACTAACGCTCGATCCGGCCGAGTCCCTCGGACGCGTACGGCGGCAGAAGAAACTTCAAGAATCGGAGTAATTAACTAAACGGAAGCGGACGACTTCGATGGAAACGGATCTCGGCGCATCGCTGAGGCACGAATGGTGCTTTCACAGCCCTTAGGATGTTCATGGTGTTGTTCATTATTTTTCGTAAATTGTTCTGTTAGATTTACTGTGTTTTATTTAATTTTTTTATTTGTTTTCTATATTTTATTTGATTTACTTTGTATATTTTGTTTGATTTGTTGTGTATATTTTGTTTGATTTATTTTCCATATTTTGTTTGATTTATTTTCTATATTTTGTTTGATTTATTTTCTATATTTT
>NW_027586819.1:0-1379 GCF_028453695.1 Augochlora pura
ATTTGCAGAATACGATTTAATTTATTTTGTATTTTTAAAAAATACTCTCGCAAATTAGGGTTAGGGTATTTTGTTTTGTGGTGGTGAGAGGGATGGCGGACGTAGGTGGGTTACAAATTAAGTGGATAAATAGACAGTAACGCAATTTTTAATTTCTTATTGAAAAACAATCATAGAGAGTACAAAATGTTACGTAGAAAAAAGTTTTCAATCATTGTGTTACAAATATTTTGTTACATTACATGATCGTATGACACTTTTAATGCATCAGGTCATTGACCTTATCAAGTTCTCGCAATCCCTGTTCGAAATTTCTTTTCACGACAATTTTTTAAACTTTGCTCACATATTTCGATTGAATGCAAATCAAATTATCTGCAAAATACTTGAAAATTTTTGCCAGGGATTGTACAAGTTCGCTTGAAAAGAACGCGAGGGAAGCACGCGCGAGCCGCGCGCGAACGTTGACGACGAAACTTTCGAAACGTGGAAATTAGCGGAGGATCTGGAAACTCTCGCTGGAGTTATCTCGACGGTGCATCGCGCGCGCGCGCGCGCGCGCGGTCTTCGTTTACACTTCGCGGCGCCGGATGCAGGAACCGACTCTCCTCCTCAACTGTCAACTAATTATAAGAAGGTTCGGCGAGGCATAAGCGCGTTCAATTTGTTGCGCCGTCGATTTTCCAAGGGGAACTTTCGCCCAACCCTCACCCAACCCCAACCCCCCCACCCCCACCCTCGTTCGGTTACGAAACAATCAGCCGTGATCGCGTCGAACGCGAAATTTTCACGGCGGAAGTTGCGCGTTCGTTGCGGCGAAAGGATAAAAAAAAAACTTTCCGAAATTCCACGAGTAATTACGGGACCCGAGCCTGGGGGGTGGGGGGTGTGGCTAGAGGGGGGTGCGGAATTGTTATCGAGCACGGCCCCGCAAAATTTAATTGCTTTCGGGTGTTTCGGGGAAGCATCAGCCTCGCGGACAGACAAGATACTCTCCGCCTTGTATGTAGATCCTCTCTACCGGCGAAACTTCCGGCTTGTTCGCCCCGCGAAAACTTTTCTGAAAGGAATATCGGGAGGCATCGCGCACACCCCGCGCCCGGCTCACGTTCAAAGTAATTAGCCGCTGATTAATCAGCCATTCAATGAACTTTGTCTGCGTCAACTACGCGGAATCTTACTTTGATCTCGCGTGTTTCGCCGGGATTAGTATGTTAAGGAATATCTCGTCCGTAAAAAGATTGCTTATATTTTAAATGCCGGCTGTAAATATTGTACGTATTTAAATGCTGACTATATATATTTCATCTATAGTTAAATGCTGACTATGTATATTTAATCTATATTTAAATGCTGACTATATGTATTTAATCTATATT
>NW_027586820.1:0-1379 GCF_028453695.1 Augochlora pura
TACTTAAAAGTACCCATCACCACTTCACAGCCATTAGCTCGATGCAATTGTCGTTTTCGAATCAGATGCAAACGAATTTACAGCTGATTAGAAATCGGCAATTACATCGATTGCCCGAGTCTCACCGCGTGGAGGTTGCTGTGACTGGAGACTCGGAAGGGAGTCAAAACGAAGACGGCATTCGTTGTGGCTCCCTCCCTTTCACCGGTGAAACATATCGAGTATTATTGCGGAACAAAAGTGAAAGAGTGGAGAAGCCACTTATCCACGGGGACTAAAGTGAATCAGAGCAGAAGGTTCTGATTTTTTGAAAAAGAAAGTCAAAAACGAGAAGGAACAGAAGGCCCCGACTCGAGCGAGGGTGACGCGACGCGAGCAATACTTGCACAAGCCTCGGAATTCGGCAGATATCATTATTCGACGAGGTGTAATTGGAATGAGCAGCCAATCGCGACATCCACCTACAACGTTGAACATCCTCCCCCTGCACCCTCCCCCCAATGAAGGGGTTACGGGCGTCTTACATGCCGAAGCGAAAGGGAGACTGTCCACCGCTGCAGGAGGATGAACGATTGGATGTTCAAACCGCATGATACCTCGCCGAACAAGAGATCTACGAGACTCCGAGAGATTGCGCAAGCAGGTCCACCATGGTTGGGCCGAAAATTGACAACGAAATTTGAACGAGCAAAGCTAAGGCAATAATACTCGACATTTTAGCGATTCGGGTAACTCGGGGACGCTACACCCCGTGCCCCCCACGGGGCATGCACCCGTGGGTCGGAGGCCCCTGAGTAATCTTAATACTACTTAGATAAGACGCGATAATTAACAAGTCGCACGCATCCCACGGCGGATGATGATCCCAAGGCGGACGATGTTCCCAAGGCGGGTGATGATTCCACGGCGAATGATGATCCCACGGCGGATGATGTTCCTACGGCAGATGACCTGAAATAATCTGAAAAAAATTATTAATTAATTAGAACATATAATGAATGACGAGGTGAAACAAGGAAACCAACACCAGCACACGAGTGCCAAACTAACCCGCACACGAGTGCAATTTGAAGAAAAAGTTCAACAATGAACATCCAAATGATATCGGAAACTGAACCACCATTGGAAAACCAAACGAAATCTAACAAACTTAAATTAAGAACCCCAACTACCTATAGGCGCCTCGGGTGCTTCGGGGACGCTACCCCCCGTACACGCTCACGGGCACCACCCATGAGCGAGCCCCTGAAGGAACTCCGATCGGAGGAATACCAAGTTCGAATACTTTTCTTATAACGACGATTCATCATAACTAACTAACGCACGCATGCAATTAAATAACAAAATATCTTGGATGCATCCCACGGCGGATGATAATC
>NW_027586821.1:0-1378 GCF_028453695.1 Augochlora pura
TCAAGTACACATTAACCGTATTGCATAATGCCGGACACGAAATTTTAGTCCACTGAAGAACGAAAACGGACAAATAGCCTTGGGCGATAACGAGAAAGCAAATCTCCGTGCTTCATTCTTCGCATCCACTTACAATTCCACCTACCACTCGCAATTATGTATCAACGAATGATTCTTACGGGAAAGGTACCTCTCATTTGGAAGACGGCAATAGTTCGTGCTGTGTACAAGAAAAAGGGAGATCGAACAGATGTGAATCACTACAGGCCTATCAGCCTCACGTGTGGAACATCTAAAGTACTAGAACGGATCGTGTGTCGAGAAATTAAAGGACGTAAACCACCAAAAACTGACCCCCATCTTTCTCTTCATTATCGCATTCTTCTCTTCGAGAAATTTCGAACGACCCCTTTTTTATTTCTGGACGTGCAAAATGAAGGGAGATGCAAATGATCAAAAACGATACAGTATGACGTTTGACCTGGAACGATGAATGCGAAACTCATAGATAGAGTGATGATGCTTCCTTGAAATTTTCATCACATCATCTGCCATCACTCTGAACACTATCGTGACAGTTGAAAAATTTTACTTTTATTCAGGAGCGCTGTTATGAAAATGTCGTTCCAGGTCAAACGTCATACTGTAGCATTTGCATCTTCCTTCGTTTTGCACGTCCAGAAATAAAAAATGAGTCGTTCGAATTGTCTCGATGAGAAAAACATGATAGTGAGGAGAAAGGTGGGGGTAAGTTTTTGGTGGTTTACATCCTTTAAGAAGCATTTGTACGAGAACGGATTGGACTGTGAGTATCAATACGGCTTTACTGCCAAGAGATCATCTTCGAGCTCACTGCTCACAACTCACAAGACCCTTCACGAAGCTATCGATAATGGACAGTATACTACCATCGTATCTCTCGATCTAAAGAAAGAAAGAATTTGTTTTCCTTATACATTGCTGATTTCGGCAGAAATCTCCCGAAGAATGTTCACTTTTCCTTATTTGCGGATGATACGAAAGTGTATACAATAAATGATTGAAATTTACTACAAGAAGCGCTGAATGTCATCGAAAGATGGACCCGCCAGTGGGGATTGACCATCTCTCATACGAAGAGTGTTACCATGTGATTGAGAAATTGCCACCCTGAAATCGATCTTACAATTGGTGAGCACGCACTTCCACGTACTTTCCATATCATTACTCTGTTGCTTTTGCTTGCCTCATTATTGTTTAACCATCGCTATGCACGCATTGAGGAGTGAGATAAAATTATTATTAATGTACTTGCGCTAGTGGTTAGTTGCTAGCTAAGGTGAGATACCAGTACCCGTTTTGACACCTCAACTTTGACGTCATCACATTCGACGATGAC
>NW_027586822.1:0-6115 GCF_028453695.1 Augochlora pura
TCGTCCATTCTAAACGAAGGATCTGCGCATTCCGCTAATAAAATATAGCAACTAAAAGGACTGTCAGCGAAATAAACGGCGACAGGCGAGCACCGGGCAACGTCCACGCGGCCAAATGACGTTCCATCATTCATGATTCACCGATCGGTCGGTGTAACGCGACTCGGAATCGCGGGCACTCCACGTGAAACGGGTCGAAAGTTCTTCGGCCGTAGCCTCTAGACAGATCAAACCGGATCGTAAAAAATTAATCGCCCGGAAAGCGGAAGTGTGCGCACACATGTCGACGGTGGTGGTGGCGGGTCGTAGCGCTGGGTTCTCGCTGGACGGGGTTATGCGCGACGCGTCGATGCATTAGCGGGGTTGTTGCACCGTTCAAAGCCCCCGGCGACGGACGCGTTTCGCGGCATGATTTTCAATACCCGGATCGATTGTCCCGCGAGCCGAAAATTTCGCGCCGACGAGCGGCGATTTTTGTTCGAAGATATCGAATCGGTAGGAAAAATGTCAAGGTAGATGGTAATAAGAAATTAACCCCTTTGGGTAACCCTTTGGGCAAATCTTTGCGTCTTTGCAGAGCGTCGTCGCAAATATTGAGTTACTAGGTTATGTCAGATCATGTTAGGTTATGTCAAACGTCCTTTTAGAATTTCTGTATTTTTATTATTAACTAACAGTGGATTTAAATAGCAAAACGTATTGAATATTAATATATAAAATAATATTGAATATAAATTAATATTGATATTAATATAGCAAATATTTAGTAAAGCTACGAGTGGCTTTGTGTAAATGTTTTATGAATGGACCCAATAATTAACTATTATTTTATACGTAGTCCTAATAATTAACTATTATTACTACATATACATAGGCCTAATAATTAACTATTATTATTATATATACATAGACCTAATAATTAACTATTATTACTATATATACATAGACCTAATAATTAACTATTATTTTAAACATGAACCTAATAATTAATTATTTTATACCTGGCCACAATAATTATCTATTTCATCAATACCTAATAATTAACGAAATCAATTGTTACGGGGTCGCCGATTCATCTTCGATTTACAGCCGCGGCGGAAGATTAACAATAAACATTTCGTTGGTCGACGGAATATCGACGCGTTTCGCGGCGACTCCGCTCGAACACGGTTCCCGCGGAAATCGATACACTCGATTTATTATTATCAAGGGGGGGGGGCTCGCGTAGTCGGTCCGCGGCTCATTATTGCAAAGCCGTACAAACGTTGCCGCCATAAAATTACTACTAACCGAATTACTGACGCGATAATGCCCCCTCCCCCCTTCCCTTCCAACCCCCCCTTCCCGGATTCCGCGAACGTCGCATGCGCGAAATTAATTAATGTCCGACCGAGGTTCACGCTCGCGGCCGATTTCCGATTTTTCTTTTTTCGGTTTCACGGTTTCGATGAAGTAGAACGCGTTAGCTCACGTTCCTGCAAATACCGCCTCCTTTCGCCACTAATTGCAAACAAAGCCACCGGCGTTTACAATTTAATCGGTTATCCATTAATTATCGTTTTCGTTCGACGACGACCATTTATTAATTATAGCTTCGATTCTGTACGGTTACTTAATGATTATTGTAGAAAATTTTATACTGTTGTTTTAAATAATTTATTCTATTATTTAAAAAAAATTGTCTACTACGTGGATATTTTCTTTGCGTCGTAATTACATTTTTAATGACATTTTTAAGGTTTTTCTTAGATTTAAAATGACGTAACCTAGACTGAAACAAGACGACTGATAAAATATGATGAATCAAAATTTATTATCATTTGTATCAAGAAAAGAAAAGAATATTACAATTTATTATTTAACTTATTATCATTGAATAAACTATTTCGTTTTTATATCCCACAGTTCATACCACCATACATCGATCCTCCCATAGCTAGTTAATAATGTCATGATTATTACATGATTTTATAATCATGTGACACAATTTTCAGAACAATATTACCGCCACACGCTATTACAAACTATTTCAAATTATTTAATCTCGCGTTCCTTGAAGAATAGAATATTTAGTGCCGGCAAACGTGCAAGCCGATCCTCGAATTTATACTTATTTTCGTTTACTGTGGTTGCGGTCAAATAATTGGTCGACGACGAAAACATGGCGTCCGTCGAATTACAGACGCGGTTTGTCGGAACAAGGAAAAATGTTCGGTCGCCGCGCAATTGTTTCCTTTTTCCCTGTTCCGCCGTAATTTCGCCCTTTCGAATATAATTTTATGGACCAGCTTGCGTCCAAAAAGAAGGAGAGAGAAAGAGAAAAAGAGAGAGAGAGAGAGAGTTTTGGAGGGCGCCTCGTTGCAGCATTTGCATAATACTCTCGTTAAACGCATTTGTTCCCTCGCGCGCACTTGAAATCGCGCTCCCGGCCGGTGATTTCAACGCCCGGACCGAAAAACCGCGAGAGCCCCGCGTCTCGTTAATCGTGCGTCGCGTTTAATTAATTTCTATCCATCGAACCGCGCCCCTTCCTCCTCCCCCACCCTCCACCCTTCCGAACGACATATTCGGATCTGTCGCCGCGTGTCGCTGATTTTTTTTTCTCTCCCTCTCTCTCTCCCTTTTTTTCGCGACCCTACGACCTTTCGACCTTTCGTTCACCGAGTAATCAGGTAAATAGACTTTGCAGAGGCACGCAAAAATTCCATTCATACGGCACGACGGCGGCGAGGTCTGTCGCCGCCGTCGCGCGAAAACGGACACGGGTTTTCTCCTTGGAAAAATTCATGCGAATTCCGCGGGTCGCGGGACCGTGCCATTTAATTTTACGCGGCCGGGAACGTTTCTTTTCCCGGTTTTACGCGGCCGACGAACGCTTTCGTAATAACTGTGTTATTTATTTCGTGGTTCCTCGATTCTTAATTATCGAGGCGACGAAATATTGTTGGCCGGAGAATGGAATTTTTACCCCTTGCACTATTAGAACCAGTCGGACTCGTGATACAGATTTCATGCAAGGTAAATTAATAAATCAATAAATAATCAATTTCTTCTACATCGAAAAAAAAGTAAATTCTTCTGTTATTAATAGAAACGAAAGTACATAAAGACGACGAAAGGAAGAAAAATTGTCTGGTTCTTTTATTAAAAATATTTGTAAAAAATAATAATATTATTCTTCTATATTAATCTTCTCGCATTAAAGCCTAAAAACTAAACTGAATAAAAGCAACGAAAAAGACAAAAACAACCTGGCCCCATTAAAGACAGTACTGTATTTTGGACAAATAAGATGCCAGTCGACGCTTTCTAAAAGGCGTCGTATCGCAGGGGGTTGAAATATCGCGTTCTCGTTCGCGCACCCAGCGATACCAGCGATTCAATATTTTTCTGTTCCACGCTCTCGCTCGAATTTCCGCGAAAATCCCGTACGGGAGTCTCGCGCGCGCGCGCGCGCGTCCGTTGTAAGTACAGCTCTCGAGGAGGGGGGAGGGGGGGGAAGGGAGAGGTCTCGTATATAGAGGGATGAAAATCGAGGGTCTATGAATCTGAATTCGCTACACGCCTCCCCGTTTCGTTATGCTAATGGTGTAGCGTCCCTTTCCGTGCTTCTTCCAATCCCCCCTCCCCCCTCCCCCCTCCCTCCCGTATTTCTTCCATCAGCAAAATTCCTTTCCGCCATGGAATTACGCCGCTGTACGTGATCCTTTTAGGTCTCCTCCTCGAACTAAACTAACATGGGCCCGGCGCGCGTGGACCTTGCCGGAAAATTTATGATTCCCGAATCCGCGATTATCAGCGTGGGGAGGGGAGGGGAGGGGGAAACTCGTTAACTTTTCCGGTCAATTTTCGCGGAAAACGACGCTAGCAAACACGCGACGACAAATACAGGCCGACGCGGCGCGGCGCGGTGATTATCCGAAGCGCGACGGAAACGGAAGAAATGCATTACACGTGGGCTAAACGCGTTCCGCTGGGCGAAGGAAGTTCTATTATTTATAATTGCTGCGGTTCTGCCGGCGCGGCTCCTCTTCCATCCAATGCGATATTAATATCTCTCTCTAAATCCCTCCTCTCTCTCTATTTATTTATTTATGTATATATCTGTCTATCTATTTATCTTTTTCTAGGTTAGAGGAGAAAGTTACTATGACAGCAGTTTTCTTAACCTCAATACTTTTTACCAATAAAATTAACATTAAAATATCTAAATTGTGTATTTATGTGCACAGTAAAGACTGTCCACATTTGTCGCAATAATTATTGATTTTCAACGATGCTATATCAATTTTAAATATTTATGTATATTCATAAGTGACTTAAAATTGATACAGTGCCGTTCGAAATAAATAATTCTTGCAGCGAGTATACACAATTTTTATTTTGCTTAAAAATTTGATGCCTAGATATTGCAATGTTAATTGTATTGGTAAAAGGTGTCGAAGAAAGTTGCTAACAAACCACAGTAATATTGTAATATTATATTGTAATATAATAATAATAATTATAACCCTAACATTCTTTGAAAATATTATAATAAAAATTTTTATATTTACCTTAACATTAAAATTATGAATTATCGAAAATTATCCACAGAATCTACTCTCTCTCTCTCTTTCTCTCTCTCGCGACATCTGGATGCACCTGTTTCAATTTACAGGTGGCTCCCGTTCGATACTCCGAATTACCCTCCCCCCAAATAAATTAGTTTTCATTATTCCTCGGGAATTTACAACGAGCGGTGCGAGCAATAATATTAATAGATGCATAAAGAAGATAATGCATCGCCCGAGGGAGAGTAGTTCATCCGATTTTACGAGGCCGGCGATGTAACAGAACTTCATCGTTACGATACGAGTACTAAACGCGACATTAATGGCCCCCCATAAAGTTCGGGGACACTCTAATAAAAGTCATAACGATATCACTTTCGCCTATACGGGACGGCTTTATCTTCGGAATTATTTCCTGCGCGGCCTGTCCTTTCCTCCGAATTCCGCGCTCCGTAGACATAATGCGAAGGCGCTTGATCTTTCCTTGCGAAATATTATGGTCACATTTCTATTATGGTCGCGCCGACGAGTGTCGACGATTGGCGTTGCT
The DNA here is from genome assembly GCF_028453695.1 of Augochlora pura. Taxonomy (NCBI): domain Eukaryota; kingdom Metazoa; phylum Arthropoda; class Insecta; order Hymenoptera; family Halictidae; genus Augochlora; species Augochlora pura. Next base: position 5,104 of record NW_027586822.1, read on the forward strand.
TTCGATGTGTTTGGACGATTCTGTCGCACGTCTTTTGGCTGAACGAATGTATAGGGTGTTTCAAATGACTGTATTCGCCATGATTTCTCGAGCATTTTTTACAAGCAGATTTGCGATTTTTAATTTTTTATATTGCATGGTATATTTTCCATTTTATATTAATATTAATATTATTCTATAATTTCATATTATTCTAGCTCAAAACGAGTCCAAGTATTAATATTGTATTATTTTTATGAAACAATGTCATAAGGCTTTCTCATGGTTGGTAATTTTTTAAAAAGCAACTGGCATTGATATAAAATGTTATTGCCGATTAAATCAATTCTGGAATATTTGTGTCAATAAAACAGTATTACAATGGTTTCTCACGATGGATAATATTTTTAAGCAGCAACCGGCGTCGAATTAAAACGTCATTATCGTAATTAAATATATCTAATTAAAATAATCTTCAAATTTTCACTATAACACTAAAATCAGACTTTTTAAAAGTCTACTATTAATTTTTAACAAATATCCTCCGTAACAGACGCTTCGAATTCAATAAATTAAATTAAACAGAAAAAACCTCAAACCAGTTCCAACGAATCACAACAGCGCCAATTGTCCGAGCGTTAACAAATCAAGCAAAGTTCCCGTTCGATTTCCGCGAGAGCCATCTCGGGTGTGACCGGTTCGCCGGATAGAAGTCGAAATGAGGCGAGAACGCGGCAAATGGAATTATACAATGCGCGCCCCGTACGAATCCGCGGCGATTCTAAGAGAATTTAAAGAAAAGGAGCGTAGCCTGCCTCCTCGCATTGTCTACCGTTTCTCGGCGCGCGCGCGCGTCGACGGAAAGAAGAGACGAAAATAATGGGTCGAAAGACGTTTCCCCTTCCCCCCCCCCCCAGACGCCGCGTCGCTGGTATAAAGAATTTCGAGCAATCTGCGGTTAGTCGGCGAAACGGTGGAAAATAGAGGGCACTTTGTGCGCGTCCCTTCCTCGCGAGTATTCTTTGCTCTTGTT
>NW_027586823.1:0-1378 GCF_028453695.1 Augochlora pura
TCAAACCAAGCAAAACGTTTCTTCCACCGCTGTTCCCACTTCCACACCACGAATGGGTATGGGCAGAGGTCACACCTAGCATGGTATCCACTGACGACGTCGACAAGTACATCGCCGAAATGACGCAATTGGTCGGAGAGGCCAGTAGGGAGGTCCACCCAGCGTACTCTCATAAAAAGGGAGTATGGTGGTGGAACGCGAGTACGGCAAAGGCAAGGAAAGAAGCGGTTCCAGCCAGAAGGAGATACCAGAGGACCAGAGCGAAGCAGACTGCGGGTATTGGCTGGATTGACGAGCTGAAAAGCGAATATATCGACGCGAAGAGGAATCTCAAAAGGCAAGAGTGAGACCTGGCTCACTTTTATCAAATCGGTCGACCAGGATCCCTGGGGAAAGCCCTATAAGTGGATATTAAACAAGATAAGGGGGAGAACAGCTCCTTGTAACCTTGATCCGGACCAAGTAATGGAGGCAGTTAACAAATTATTTATTTTAAAGCCACACAACGGACTCGGAACCAGCGTAGAGTACAGTCCTTCTGACGTCGTGGACACGGCCGACGTAGACATTAATGAGGAGGAAGTGGCCAAGGCGATCAGAAGGGTGAAGAAAAAAGCCCTAGGGCTGGACAGGATCCCGGCTGAGGTAGTATGGGCGCTAGGCAAGGATGCACTGTGGTCTCTTACGCAGGCTTTAAATAGGTGTTACGAGCAGGGGTACTTCCCAAGAGAGTGGAGGAACGGAAGACTGCTCTTGATACCTAAAAAGCAAGGGAACATCGATGCGGGATGGAGACCACTTTGCATCTTGTCAAATTGGGCTAAGGTGCTCGAATATTGCCTAAAGGAAGGGCTCAACAAGCACATTGAACTTCAAAATAACCAATATGGCTTCAGGAAGGGGAAGTCGACCATACACGCGATTAACAGGATCATCGAGCTATGGGATGACGCAAGGCGAAGGAGGCATCACTGTGCCATGATAACGTTGGACGTCAAGAACGCTTTCAACACCATCCAATGGGACCTTATCTTGGAGGCACTCAAGAAGAATAACGTTCCATCGAGGCTGTTCTTCACGATTAAAAGCTACCTCAGTGAGAGATTTATCACCCACGTACAACAAGGGCGGGCAACGTAGGTCCAGGTATTCGCAGGCGTTCCCCAGGGATCTGTCATAGGACCGCTACTATGGAACATTCAGTATAACGGCCTTCTGGGGCTGAAGCTGCCGAAATATATAGAACTGGTGGGATTTGCAGATGACGTGGCGCTGTTTGCTTCGGCTAGAAACGCCGACAAACTCGTCAAGAGTATAAATGAAAGTCTAAACTTAATAACGAATTGGTTTAAGGAAAACAGATTGACCTTGGCCGAAG
>NW_027586824.1:0-1378 GCF_028453695.1 Augochlora pura
ATTGCATTCTTATATGCTGGGCAGTCTTTGTGGCGGGATGAGTGTTCGCAGGGTTTGCCTGCCCTTTTGCAGTTGATGCAAACTGGTTTGCTCTCCTTCTTCGTGCATTTTCCGAACGAATGCCCGTCCCGACCGCAATGACCGCAGGTATCTACTGTTGCTTTACAATATTTACTCACGTGTCCGAAGTTTTGGCATTTGAAGCATCTACTAACTGGGATGTAGTCTTTTATTGGGCACGCATGCCAGCCGAGGAATACCCTGTTGCTCTGAAGAAGAGCTTTCCTAATTGCGGGTGATACTTCTATTACCCAATTTACTGTTTCTTTGTTTTTGTCACCTGTTTTAAATCTGGCCATGAGGTGTTCTTGTTCGAGATTTTTCTGTGTTTCGAGATTCTGTTTACGAAGGGCGTGTAGGACGTGTTTTTCTGTTAATTCCTTTGGGACACTGTAAATTATCATGGTTGGGAGTTTCTTTTTGGGGAGATTAGCCTTGAGGCCTATGTTCTCCAACTTTTTATTTTTAAGAATAGATTCTAAGTCCTCTTTTGTTTCGGTCTCTAGAAGGACACCGTTGTTATTGATTCTCCTGAGGTTCCTAATCCTCAGGCGTTCTTTGGTGGGGGCAATACTATTGATTAGTTTGTCTCTAGTTTCAGTACTATTTTTGATGCCGCTGTTTTCCGTGGGATACACGACAACGATATTCTTGGATGGTTTGACTACTGCTTTAGGGGCGATGTTTGCGTTGATTTTTGTTATGTTTGCATAGGTGGGTGTCCTAGCGCTAGTCTGTCTGTAAGATCGGATGCTTTCAAAAGCTCCGCTGAGTGTCTGATCTAGGAGTTGAATTTTTTGCTGCATGGAGTTGCCTTTTTCTATTTGTTCTTTGAGGAGCTTGTTTTCCTGGGAGACCTCCTCTATTAACTTATGGAGGTCCAGAGCTTTCTGTCTAATTGCTTTGAGGTCAACTGATTTAGGGTCTTCCTCGAGGCGGTTGCAAAGTACAATAAGATCTGTGGCGATAGACGCCGAAGTAACGGGCCTGACCTGTGTGGGAGTTTCCTCAGCTGAACTGCTTGCGGGGGTTTCTGATTTTCGTTTATTTCGCTTTTTTACTTTTTGATTCTCGGATGACGCTGAGGCGTCAGAGTCCGAGGCCGAGCATGGAACTTCCTCTTTTCGTTTCCTGGATTTCGATTTGCGACAGACGGTCACAAATTCGCACTCCATTGGGTCCTCATTGTCCTCTTCGATTTTTGGGGGTTGTGTTTTTGTTTTAGTTTTAGTAGACATCATAATTGATCCCACGAGTACGGAGGAAGAACTGTCAACCCGGGGAGAGCCTCCAATGCCCGGGTAAGGCTAATACTGCC
>NW_027586825.1:0-1378 GCF_028453695.1 Augochlora pura
GTTTAAATTGATTCTTGCGACTCGTGGCAACAGTTTCACTCAAAATTTTTAAATCTCAACTTTATTGTTATAAAAATTGTTTCGAATGTGATAGAATAATTTTCGTGGCGCCTGGTAGTATATACAATTTTTATTTCGAACAATGATCCACAGTCTCGCCATTTAAACACCGAACTTCGGTCTTTTCGGCTAGGACCGGTGTTACACGATCCTCCCGCGAATGAACCGAGCTAGTGTATTCTCGAAGAATCGGACGATTGATAACGATAGGCTGTTAGTGCTCGGCGCTCGTATTCCGGGCGTCGCGTCGGATCGACGTCGTCGTCGTCGTCGTCGTCGTGGTACTCGTCTGGACGAGCGACGAACTCGGTCGAGAGTGGAACGGCGAGAATAGATGCGACTGTAATTGGATTTACAGTCATCGGGGCCGGTTCGCCGGAGGATGGAGTCTAAAAGCCGTTGTTACTCGACACCGGGCATAGTCATCGGACGTCACCGGGACGAAGGGCGAGGGGACCGTTTTTGTTGGTCCGCGATTCGCGATGCTGCTTGCGTAACGGGGCCTAGCCTCTCTCTCCCTCTCTCGCTCTCTGTTTCTCTCCCGGCCTCGCTCTCTCTTTCGCTCTCTGTCTCTCCTCTCGCTCTTCTCTCCGCTTCGCTCTGGACCGTTAATATCACGCTCCAGACTAAATACAAACAATCCGGCAGGTACGGAACGGCGAGCAAGCGCGCAGAGCAGAGCAGAGCGCGGAGCGGCGCGGCGTGTAGCGTTGCAGTCCAGCTGCGTTGTTTCCGTTAAAATTGAAAATTACAGACCCCCGGATCCGTTTGTCGGAGGCCCCGACAAAAGGGGGCAAAATATGAAATCAATATTTGCGTAGCCGCGCGCACGCACCGTCCCCGCGCCCACGCGCGCGACCCGTTTATAATATTTCCGAGTTACCGCGAGATCGGCATCAAGCCGCTCTCTTTAGACCTCTCTCTCTCTCTCGCTCGCTCTCTCTCTCTCTTTCTCTCGCTCTGCCTCTCGCGATTCCCAAGTCGTTTGCTGGATGAAATCGTTTATCCTGGGACCATCAAACCGCGCGAAATCGTTCCGGGAGCTGCTAACCCTTTACCCTCTGTGGTCTGAATTTTTTTGCTGAATGTTTATCCGCAGACAATCTGCAAAGCGTGGTTTTTATATTCCAGGTTGATGGTAACGGCAACTTTCATCGACATTTTTATTAGTTATTTCAGATACTTTGTATAATTAAGATGTACATTTCGAATGATAAATTAGCTATTTATTATTTGCATTAAGTACGGAATAATCTTTGGTTTCAATTTTAACACGTATGGTTTTTTTTTTACGGTCATAGTAGTTCTACTCTGCTCT
>NW_027586826.1:0-1378 GCF_028453695.1 Augochlora pura
AATCGCGACGCGTCCGACGCGGACCCGTCGAAACGACACACGGCCCACGTGGTCCTAATTTTTGACGGTGCACGACGATTCGATTCGCCTGTTCGTACCGCGACGCGACGTTACGGACGATGCCGAATCGCAGGTGCCGGCTGGTGGGATCCGATGTGTGCCGGTGCAAAGTGCAACAGAGTTCACGCGCTCGCGAGTTTTCTGCCACGCCTGACGATGATATTATTTCGCATTTTATTTATTTATTTATTTATCGTTTTCCGAAAATGTTTACAAATGTCAGCACACTCGGGCCACTTTATACATTATTTGAGCGTTCTATATTCAAGAATTAATTGCCGATTTTTATGCAGAATAAAAATTGTTAGCATTGAGATTATAAACGACGGATAAATTTCGATATTTCGATGTGAGATCGTCGATCAGTTTTATTTTACTTTTTATATATATATTTCAGTTTTTCGGGGTCAGATATTTAAGAAACTAATGCTCGAGGATCGACGATTATGGTTGTAAAGTTTTAGATTACTGTAAAAGATTGTAGATTACTGTAAATTTTGATTACTGTAAAAGATTGTAGATTACTGTAAATTTTGATTACTGTAAAAGATTGTAGATTACTGTAGATTTTGAATACTGTAAAATTTTAGATGCACAAGAGACAGAAGGGCCAATTAAAATGGCTTTCTTGTAAAATATTTAAAGATCGACGACTTATTTACATCAAATTTAAGATTCTCGTGCAATGAAGATTTTCCAGAAAAAGGCTATAGTTAAGACGCAAGTTATTTTTCCAATCAGGTATTTAAAAACAGTTGTCGAATAAAAACGGAATAAATAAGCAACCAAGTGGACGAAAACTGGGCTATTAATTAACGAAGTGTGGACTAATAATTTACTGATAATAATAGAAATATTAATGATAATAAAAGTGGACTAATAATTTATTACTTATCATAAAAATATTAATGATAATAAAAGTGGGCTATTAATCAAGAAAAAGTGGACCAATAATTTACTAATAATAAAAGTATCAATGATAATAAAAATAGACTATTAATTCAAAAAGGTAGACTCTAATTTAATACTATTACCTCAGTACACAAACTGTTGACGCACTTGTAACTGACCCCCGAGCCGGCGGCGACTTCGACCACGTATCGGAAAGGTCAAAGACCGGCGCCGAACAAATGTGCAATTCCTGAATCCGCGGGGACAAGGCCGCGCTGCAGATGAAGCGATCCAGAACAGATCCTCGCGGACCAAACAAGCAAACAAGCGAGCGAAACTGTCCATCGGATCGAATCGCCGGGATTTTCCCTCGGCCCGGCCGGCATTATTTGTTTTTCCATCGTGCGACGAATGTCAACCCGGAGCC
>NW_027586827.1:0-1377 GCF_028453695.1 Augochlora pura
GGCCGACGGTGGGCCGGGTTCCGTCATAGGTGCAAAACCGGCTGGGAAAACGCTCGAAAAAATCGGCGAAACCGCGCGCGCCAGAGATACACACGCCGGCGTGATTCGGCATTGTAGTTCGTGGACCGATCGTGCCGGTGATTTCGCAAACAGCGACCGTGTGTGTACCCTGTATGGATTAAATTCCCCGTGGCAGGGTTGGCAATCGATTGTTGCGTTCCCGTGGCAGAAAGCGTTATATGTGCAGCAATGCGTCGCTGATGGTAGCGGGCGGCGCACGTGCGCGACCTATCTCGCCCGGCTATTCATCTCGTTCTCGTCTCGTCTCGTTTGCGCCTGCTGCCGTTTCGAAAGGTAATTGATTAGCTAGACGGCGTTACAATGGTTTCCGTTAAACAGAAAATACGTTCTGTTCCGCGAGTCGGGGACCCTGCGCGGCAGTCTTTCGCCAAGGGAATTCGCTTTTCCCCGGACAATATTATTTTAACTTTGTGTCAAGGTTTAAGGTTATAGCATGTAGCAATATCTTAACAAATAGACGGTAGTCTTTCGCAAAGTGGAAATTTCGTTTTCATTAAGAAATTTTATGATAATAAATGTTGCTAATCCATAAAATAGAAAATATATAATTGAGGCAAATCGGTTAATTGTTGACATTAAAATTATAAGACTTATATGAAATGTAGAGGAATAATTTATAAGAAGAAGAAATGATGTATTATTAAATGCTAGAATTGATGGAAAAAATAGTCTTGTTAACAGAAAAATTATAATTTTATAATTAATCTCTACAAATAAGATAAATATAATTATAAGAATGAATTTAGGAATAATTAATAAGGGGAGTAATATATTATAGTTTAAACTTTTTATTATTAAATTTATTCAATAGTTTAGGGGGAATATACATAGTTTTAATCAAAGTCTCAATGTTAATTGTCTCAATGTTAAAAAGTCTTAATGTGTAACAATTATATCCAATTTCATTGTTATTATGATCAACTAAAAGGAAATTAAATAAAAATAGAATAAATGTTGCAGCATATAGCAATATCTTAATAAATAGACAGTAGTAGTCTTTCGCGAAATGGAAATTTTCCCCGAATAAAATTATTTTAGCTTTGTGACAAGGTTTAGGTTATAGCATATAGCAATATACCTTAATAAATAGACTATTTAACGCGAAATTCCGGTTGCTCTACACGGTAGACTTCTTTTTAAGTAAACCGAACATTGCTTCCTTAACGTGTAATTTTTGTAAAAAAAACCAGTCTCTAATTAATTTACACCGACCACTTGGTATCTCACGCATGATCTAAAATATGCAAATGATGATTAACGAAACAACAGCCCTGATTATAAACAGAAAAATTCTTA
>NW_027586828.1:0-1377 GCF_028453695.1 Augochlora pura
GTGTCGATTCGAGGGCCGGCGACCGAGAAAATCCGTAATTTCGTGGGTGCGGAGAGGTCGCCGGCAGGTTTTCAGCCGGCATCTTTGATCGCACTTGTTTAACAAGTGTTATTACCGAGAGAGCACCGTGTACGGCCCGGCTACCAATAAACGTACTACCCTCCTCCGTTAGGTACACACGGGTGCGGGCGTAAACTGGGACGTAACATAAGAGACGGGGGTGGAGGGGTCGCAGTATCGAACTGGATTGTCCCTTTTGAAGTAGTTCGGCTCGAGCCCACGAAAGTGACGGAAACGAGCGTGTAATAAGAGGGCGGGGAGGCAGGAGCGGTACACGGAGCAGAGCGCCAGTTTATTGGAGAACTTTCGAGGATGCAGGACGGGCCGTCCTTGAAACCGGCTTCGCCTCTCCTCTCTCGACGGTCTCCTCTCCCGGGCCACACGTCCGGCGCAGGATTACGAAACGGGCAATAAGTTTCCGGGTCTTCGGGAACAATTGACACGCCGCGGTAATACGTGGGCCGATCTTCCGCTCGCGGAGCGGAGCTGATCGGACGGTGCCCTCTGCGCCAGCCCCCGGCCCACCTTTGTTCCGGATGGCCACCGAAGCCGCGACACATCCCGCGCACGAGCTCCGAAACTGTCGCACGCCCCCGATACCTGACTTTGTCGTGCGGTATCTGCTGGAACCGCTCGCCAGATCCAGGCAACCCGCGGCGCGACACTCCCCGTCGCTCGGAGAAGTTCGGCTACGGTTTCCGCGCGGACATCGGTTGCACGACTTCGAGGCGATTGGATGTCCGCGAGATTTTTAAACGTCCACGCAACCGATTGGGAAGTTTAATAGAAATTGCAGAGGCGCGTGGAATTATTCGAGAAAGACATCTCGGAGCGGATGGGCTCTTAGAAACGTCTTAGAAACGTCTTAGAAACGTCCCGAATCAGAACATCATTCCAACGTCCAATCTAAAACGTCTTAAAAACGTCTTCGAAACGTCCCGAATCAATTTTCTAGGCTACAGAACATCGTTCTACCACCGAATCTAAGACGTCTTAAAAACGTCTTCGAAACGTCCCGAATCAATCTTTTACGCTACAGAACATCGTTCTACCACCGAATCTGAGACGTCTTAAAAACGTCTTCGAAACGTCCCGAATCAATTTTCTACGCTACAGAACATCGTTCTACCACCGAATCTAAGACGTCTTAAAAACGTCTTAAAAACGTCTTCGAAACATTCACAGCAAAAATAAAATATACATCTTTACTCCTTCCAGTTTCTATCAATAACGCTTACTATTAACCCTTTGCACTCGACCGGCGGTTCTACAGCGCCATCAACATTGTTGTAACACGTATTAAAATTATTTTCAATA
>NW_027586829.1:0-784 GCF_028453695.1 Augochlora pura
CAGCAGGTGTTACGTTGCAATTCAATGAAAACAACTACTTTGCACCAGAAAATACAATACACGATGTTCGTTATGACATAGCAGGAGAGAAATCTCAACATGCATCGGCATTCTTCTCGAAATATGATTTGGGCATGATTATGTATGAAAACGACATTTCAGCTGGTGAAATGGCTGTTTCTGCAGGTGTTACGTTGAAGTTCATTGAAAACAACTACTTTGCAACAGAGAATACAATACATGATGTTGGTTATTACATTGCAGCAGAGAAATCTCAACATTCTTCGGCATTCTTCTCGAAATATGATTTGGGCATGATTATGTATGAAAACGACATTTCAGCTGGTTAAATGACTGTTTCTGCAGGTGTTACGTTGAAAGTCAATGAAAACAACTACTATATACCAGAAAATACAATACACGATGTTGGTTATTACATTGCAGCAGAGAAATCTCAGCACGTACGGGAATTTTTCTCGAAATATGATTTAGGCTTGATTATGTATGAAAAGGACATTTCAGCTGGTGAAGTGACTGTTTCTGCAGGTGTTACGTTGAAATTCAATGACAACAACTACTTTGCCCCCGAAAATACAATACATGATATTGGTTATTACATTGCAGCAGAGAAATCTCAACATTCTACGGCATTCTTCTCGAAATATGATATGGGCCTGATTATGTTTGAAAACGACATTTCAGCTGGTGAAATGGCTGTTTCTGCAGGTGTTACATTGAAATTCATTGAAAACAACTACTTTGCAACAGAAAATACAATACACGA
>NW_027586829.1:884-1376 GCF_028453695.1 Augochlora pura
GGTTATTACATTGTAGCAGAGAAATCTCAACATTCTTCGGCATTCTTCTCGAAATATGATTTGGGCCTGATTATGTATGAAAACGACATTTCAGCTGGTGAAATGGCTGTTTCTGCAGGTGTTACATTGAAATTCATTGAAAACAACTACTTTGCAACAGAAAATACAATACACGATGTCAGTTATTAAATTGCAGCAGAGAAATGTCAACATTCATCGGCATTCTTCTCGAAATAAGATTTAGGCTTGATTATGTATGAAAACAACATTTCAGCTGGTGAAATGACTGCTTCTGCTGGTGTTACGTTGAAATTCATTGAAAACAACTACTTTGCACCAGAAAATACAATACACGATGTTGGTTATAACATTGCAGCAGAGAAATCTCAACATTCCTCGACATTCTTCTCGAAATATGATTTGGGCATGATTATGTATGAAAACGACATTTCAGCTGGTGAAATGACTGTTTCTGCAGGTGTTACGTTGAAA
>NW_027586830.1:0-1376 GCF_028453695.1 Augochlora pura
ATTTCTTTCACCATAAATTTTTTATTCACCATGAATCCATCCATATCTATAATAAAATCTATGGTCGACATCTTAAACAAACTTTCGCACTTTTCAACAACAACAACAACAACTCACGCTCACTTTTGAACTGTGCGATGGACACTATAAATTAATTTGCTCCGCGTTTAACTGGTTCTATTTATTAGCATCTGCATCTTATCCTCTCTCACACTTGAGAAAAATGTCACACTGAATATGCATCTCATTTGCAGAGGGTGGGGGTGAGAAAACTGCATTACTGAAAGTCAGCAGCTTTCGGTAATGACTATGCATTTGCCCTCTCTCTCCAGAAAAAATTTCATATGGAAGAGTGAGAGGGAGATACCGCGATGCGTTTATCCTCTCTCTCTTTCCTCTAAAAATCTGCGCTCCTAGCTGCGGAAGAGGGAGAGTGATGTGTTTATCCTCTCTCTCTTTCCTCTAAAAATCCGCGCTCCTACACGAGGCATCTTGTCCTCTCAGGAAAAAATTTCTCATGATAGACATCTCATTTTCAATGTCGAAGATATCTAAAAACTGCGCTCCTAGCTGCGAAAGAGGGAGAGAGGGAGACTTCCATATGCTGTGAATGAGAGAGAGAGAGAGAGAGAGAGAGAGAGAGAGAGAGAGGGAGATATGGCGATGCATTTGCCCTCTCTCCAGAAAAAATTTCATATGGAAGAGCGAGAGGGAGATACCGTGATGCGTTCATCCTCTCTCTTTCCTCTAAAAATCCGCTCTCCAGAAAAAAAATTTCATACGATAGACATCTCATTTTCAATGCTAAAAATATGCAACTAAGCTGTGGAAGAGGAAGAGGGAGATACCACGATGCATTTATTCTCTCCCTCTTTCCTCTAAAAACCGCGCTCCTAGCTGTAGACATCTCATTTTCAATGCCCAAGATATGTAATTTAAAGCGAGAACCATGCTTTGATAACCGAGCTCGTGGGACGCATCTCCCGAATCAAATCGTATTCCTAAGTTGTGGAAGAGGGGGAGAGAGGGAGACACCACGAGGCATCTTGTCCTCTCAGGAAAAAATTTCTCATGATAGACATATCATTTTCAATGCCGAAGATATCTAAAAACTGCGCTCCTAGCTGCGGAAGAGGGAGAGAGGGGAGACTTCCTAAGCTGTGAAAGAGAGAGAGAGGGAGATACCGCGATGCGTTTATCCTCTCTCTCTTTCCTCTAAAAATTATACATCTCATTTTCAATACCAAAAATATGCAACTAAGCTGTGGAAGAGCGAGAGTGAGATACCGGGATGCGTTTATCCTCTCTCTCTTTCCTCTAAAAATCCGCGGAAGAGCGAGAGGGAGATACCGCGATGCGTTTATCCTCTCTCTCTT
>NW_027586831.1:0-1376 GCF_028453695.1 Augochlora pura
CAACACCCGTGACAGAGAAACACCAAGACTTGAAACCACAGGAAGAGCACCTCCGACAGCAACAGCAAGTACTGCCGACCTCAAGAGAGCAGTGAAGGACCTAGAACAAATTTCCACCAGAAATTTGCTTCCTAAGGGAGAATTTTTCACGTTCCGCGACTAAGATGACAATCACTCACCAGAGAGATCTTCAACAAAACCGCATGTCGTATTCCACAATGGTAGGCCACGATGGTTCAAGATGATAAATCTGGTAAATCTTGATGTTTCCAAACCAGAATGGTAATCACTTTCTCCAGACACTATGTTAAATCACGTATATTTACTCACTATTAATTAATAATGTCAATATTAATCAACACGTCATTTAAAGAACATGTAATCGAATATCGTTATTATTATTATTATTATTAATCAAACACATAATCAATTATCACTATCAATATTAATTAATACGTTATTATTAACCGAACATATATTCAATCATGATTATTATTATTATACAATCGATTGTAGCGGCACACGACCGGCGACCGTAATAACTATTCGAGCTGTCCGCTTGCAGATGCCAAGGATTTGGCGAAAAAACCTCCCTTGACGTTTGCAAGTACGGAAATTACTTAATTCCTTTATTTTTTTATTTCTTTATTACTTGCACGTGCACAGCAGACCTAGCTGAGAAAATGCCGCCGGCCACGTACCGCTGCCTGACTGAACGGTCAGAGCGGTACCAGGATGACGTGAGCGATATCCTTCGCCCCCGCTAAAAACCGAACGGAGGGGTAAGGAACGCTACCCCCGATTCGACTCCCAAAAAGGCCACGCCTTGTTTGGAACATAATATGAATAGCGAGCCAGAGACATGGTGACCAATATATATTTGCAGTTCATCGAACCCACGCAACATCTCTTGTAAATAAAGCCAGATTGAGTTTTGTCTAACGCACTGTGTCCTTTCCTTTATAACCTTATCAACACGTTACACGATCAACACATTATTATTCAATTATCAATATTAACACGTTATTATTTAATAAGGACACACGCAAATTGCATTATTAGTTATTTAACAAAGTTACACTCAAGTCGCACTGTTATAAAACACAACACTCGCGGGAAACAAAAACTCTAAGAATAAACGCGAATATTTAAGTAACTTCCAGAAAAACACACGATTAATAATTAGAAATAATAAATAATGCAAGGCACGAAGTTAGAATACGCATTAGAACTACAAAAGCCACTACAAGACCGAATATTGTAACACCAACTACTTCCGAGCTGTCAACCGCACCGCCCGAACGCCCAGAGAAGAATGAGCGAAGTGACGGTCGCGCCCAGCAACCATCCCCACCCGAAAGTTCTAGAACAATGGA
>NW_027586832.1:0-1375 GCF_028453695.1 Augochlora pura
AGAGAGAGAGAGAGAGAGAGAGAGAGAGAGAGAGGGCGAGAGAGAGCAAGAGAGAAAGGGAGAGAGGGGGGAGAGGGAGAGAGAAAGAGGGTGAGAGAGGAAGAGAGAGAGAGGGAGAGAGAGGAAGAGAGAGAGAGGGAGAGATAGGGAGGGAGGGAGAGAGAGAGAGGGAGAAACCAATAATTTTACATACAAAAATAGATTTTACAACGACTGCGACGAGAACGGCACAGTGGGCAACTATTTCAAGTTCTTCGAAATTTGCGTACGAGTGGATGAAACAGCTTTTGAAAACCAAAGATTACATCGATAGTAGCTATGTTGGCGCGAAGGATAATAAGGAGAAACGAATCGATGGGAATTTATCGCTACAAATCGTTGATTTTAAGGAAATGGATATAGCCAAGTTGTTTGATTTTCATACATCTATCTATGTTACCAAAGAGACCATACATAATTTGTATAAATTAGAGTTATGCATCGATCACATGTATTCATGGTTACTGGAAAATATTCCAGAAATTCAGGATAGATTCGTAAAGTTCGTGGATATTGTAAGAAACATCGAGAATAATAATAATAATTACACGGCCGCGATTCTCGCAAACGAATCGTTCCAGCGAAATTGTTTGATCGATTGCGAACTGCTAGCTCTATGTTTAGATGTAATCATATCGAAAGTGAATCACTGAAAATTGTATGCATGTGTGTGTGTGTGTGTGTGTGTGTGAGAGAGAGAGAGAGAGAGAGAGAGAAAGAGAGAGATATCAATGGTCTTTATTAATGTCAGAATTTTTTATTTTTCCCCAATAAAAGAAAATACATTATATATAATTAAAGTACAGATGATCTGTTTATCCAAGAGTTATACGACGAATCGAATCCCAACCATTTTACGTTTGGTAGCACGAATCTCATGTTCATAAAATCCTCCGGCGATAGGATTGTTATTCGAGTCGATCAACAGGTATGTGACGGGATTGGTTCGCTTCACTGCAGTGATTCTAAATATTTCCGTTGACCAGTTCGGCGTATATCCTTCGTCGAACACAGTTTTGAACTTGCTAATGCGTACGTAGTCGCCAACATTGAATGAATTTCGCCGAACCAGCGATCTTAACGTTGCTATAGACGGTGGATAAGAGATGATTTGCATTTTTACAATTCACACCCACAGGTCGCATACGGATGGTACGATGTTTTCGATTATTGTAGTCTTCGATCAATGCAGGAAGCTCATCGATCCAACGATATTTTCCACTCAGCGAGAAGAATTTCCACATGCAACTCTTCAGCGTGCGATTGAATCGCTCGACTATGGATGCCTTCATGGTGCTGTACGTGGAATAGTGCTCGATGTGATGTTTTCTCAGAT
>NW_027586833.1:0-6114 GCF_028453695.1 Augochlora pura
GGGCGCCGGCGACGAATGGAATCGAATGCAACTTAGAAAATAGACTTCATCACGGCGACGAGTTTCAGCGGGTAGAGTCTCGCGGCTATCATTGTTGTTAGTATGTACTCGGTGAATCCGAGGCGAGAGGCGTCTACGAGTCGATTCATTCTTGACGGTTGTTGCTCTCCGGAGCAGACACGCTCGCGGGAGAGATACACGGAGAAGTTTGCCTCGAGTCAACAAGTTGCGTTAGAGATCGAGATCCAGCGGTTTAAGCTGCGGAATTCGAGTCATTGTTAGACGGCGATCAATTATGGCGTTTACATAATTACTTTCGGTCGGAGTTCGGTGATTTATTAATCTATGTGGGCGGAGGGGAATTGAGCGAAGAACTTCGTCTCGGTTGTTATCTTTCGCGGCGCTTCCACCGTTTATGGTAAACAGCCGGGGTTTCAGGGTGTTGCGGGTGACTTTCCGCTGCCATAACGTTGTCTATTACAATCTCTTCGTTAATATTATATAGTCAAGAAGGGACGACTTTAGCAGTCATCCCTTCGAGTGGATGCATCATTAAAATTTTTACCGCACGTTGCAAAATAATTTTTACATTATGAAAAATTAGGTTTGAAAATAATTTCTATATTACAAAAAATTAGGTTTGAAAATAATTTCTAAATTACAAAAAATTAAATTTCAAAAATTGAAATTATAACTGTTGCTCCACAAGTTACATGATTTAATTTCATAAAGTACACTTTGTCATATAAAACGCTACAACTCAGAAAATTTATTTGAGAATTAGAGTTACCATGGCTCCGACTGCAAAGGGTTAATAATAGATTTCGTACGTACAATACTTTTCTAAATTGGTCGATGAACGTAATAATGAACTTTAAATGAGGATGTAGGCGTACGATATAAACATTGTCGGCGTCAGGGATGAACAATTGTCAATTGTTGGATCTGCGATCAATGAGTCCAACGTTCAACGATCTCCTCATTGCGATCTGCTGATTTCTGCGAGTCGACGATGTTTGTACTCAAAGCGGCACTTTATCCACCGATCTAGATCGCACTTCGTGATCGATCGCTGCTCATTTCTTAATTTAGAAGGTTTATTAATAGCCGCTAATTCCTGTCGGTCGATACATTATTCTCGATACAGTTTGTTTCAATTTTTCACCGGAAATTTGTCATAATCGCCGATCACCTGTGCATCGTTCACGTGCGCAACCAACGTGCCGTCGATCTCTATATTCCGTCGTTGACAAATGAAAATGTTAATATGATTAGAAATTTCGTCAATTCTAAGACAGAATCATCAAATTCAGAATATTTCTGCTAAATTCGGAATAAAATAAAAATTAAATTAAATTAAAAATATAATTAAAATAAAATTAAAAATATAAAAAGAAATATCGTCCATCTTGAATAACATTACAATGTTGCAACTATGCTCCATCGTCAATCTAAAGTTCGTCTAATCTTGGCGGCGTCGATCGCGACCCGGCGTGTTTGCTAAATAAAATCTGCAGTCTCACGGCGCTAGTTTCCAATCTTTTAGGGTTAGAACATCAATAATGGTAGGCACGCCGCACCGGAGCCTCTGCGTCGAGAATAATATTTACCCGCGGTCTCTCCCACATACTGCCATTGCTTATGAAGGAAACTTCGCGTTTCCCGTCGACGACTTCTCTTCCCCGGCTGTATTTTAATTTCGGTCTGAAATTCGCTCTCGCCTTGCCCCCGTACCAACATTTTATTTCCGCGCCCGAGGCGCGCCGCCGGATGAACGCAGTTGTTTGCACGCTCCGATCATTTACAATAATAAATATCCAACGAATAGAGTCGAGGTTTTTTCCATTCGCGCGCGTGTGCCACGTCAAAAACCGAAATCACCGAACGATTCTTTCTTTCTATTTTTGTTGTTGTTGTTCCGCAAACAAATTCCGGCCAGTCTCTCGCAAGCTTTTGTAGTTACTCGAAAGAAATTTATTGCAACATACGTTCGTGTTTCACCGCGGAACGATTTTTTTTCCGAAATAATTCCGCCGAACCGATGAATCTCTCCGCCGCGGGGATCAAAAGTGATCTCGTATTTATCTTTTGTCGACCGTTCGCGGGGGGGTTGCTGTAATTTCGGTATTTTTGCGAGCGTGTTTGGTGTACCGAGGTTACTTTTCCCGGATTTCGATGCTTTCGATGGTGAACGGGTCAAGTGTTGTTTCAAGTGTTACGATGTTGTTCGGTATTTATTTTATGTTATTTGATATTGAATGGTTTTTATATCATGAAATTGTTTATATATTATGAAATATTTCAATGTTATTTAATGTATTTCAATATCATTCGGTATATCTCACTATTATTTAATATATTTCAATATCATTCGGTATATCTCACTATTATTTAATATTTTTGAATATTACTCAATATATTTCAATAGAAAGAATACTTTGAAAAGCAACTGTATCGCCTTGCAATCTCCGACAAGATTTGCGCAGAATGCGGTCCGCGCAGCGCGTCGGAAGCAGATCTTCCGACTCTGCCACGGTTCCAAAAATCCGCGCGCCGTAATAGTGCACGGGCGCAACTCGATTACCCCGGCCGTTTCGGAAAGCACTCACCAACGGATCCGCGTCGTCCATCGCGCAAGAAAATTCCGAATCGGACGGAGCCGCGCGCGCGCGCGACCGTTTCGTACGGAATCCGATCGATTTCCACTCGGGCCCCGTTAATTTTCGGTCGGGAAGTTTGAATTCAATCACGGCCAGAGCTAGATTGCTAAAAAAGAAAAAAAAAAGAACGTAGCGAGCACCGTCCGCTAATCAACGAAGTTTCTCGTATGAAGCCTCGGAATTAAAATTCAAAGGCACGGATCGCGCGCGGTGCCAAGCAAGCGCTAGAAAAGCCGCGCGCTCCCAAAATAATCATCGTCCGCGTATAATGTTTATTAAGCGGGGCTCGGCAGAACTGGCACAAGGTTCGGCCAGGATAGCCGTGTTCGTTGACCTAGATGGGACGCGGGACCCCGGGCCGGGACCGGCGCAATTCTCGCCGAATCCCCCGCGCCATTATTTTAACCCTTTGCACTCGAGGCCGTTTCAACTGTAAATCTGTAATAAATGTTCGGGGTAACGGTATTTCCTTTTTATACGACCAGTTGCATTTTAAACATACGAAATTGAGTCCTGTAGATCACGCTAGCAGTTCCACTATTAATAATTTTTCAAATCTGTACTTCGATGGCATAGAGATTATTTTTGAACGGGATTCAATAATTTTCGTGGTGCCCCAGCGTCATCACTCGAGTGCAAAGAGTCAATTCGCAGCGTTATTAGTCTTAATGGATGTCTTCTTTATTTGTTAATTAACGCCTCGTATGCTGGGAATTTTTCTCGCGTGGATTTCCATGAATCGATTTTACCTGTTTTTTTTTACTGGGAAAATCGGAGAATTAATTAAATGGAGAATGGTGTGATTGACGCGTTGACTGCCAATTGACGCGCTGTTTTTACCGAGGAAAAATGCGTTTATTATTACTGTTTATTTTTGCTGATATTTTTTACTTCCTGCTGTTTTTTACGCACTGTTATTTTACATTAAATAATGCTAAATAATAGCTGTCGCTATTTTTTTATTTACTGTTGTTTTTTTAGCTATTATTATTTTTTTACTTACTTTTGTTTTTTAGCCATTACTATTTTTTAGTTATTATTATTTTTTAGCTATTACTATTTTTTAGCCATTACTATTTTTTAGTTATTACTATTTTTTAGTTATTACTATTTTTTAGTTATTACTATTCTTTACTTATTATTTCCTAATTATCATTATTTCTTACTTCTTGTAATTTTACAATTATTATTATTATTCATTTAAGAAAAAGAAATATTTACCTCTAGAATTCTTCAAAATAGGTTCGACAACAATCAAAGCATTTATTAATACTCCTTTGACATTTCTTAAACATCATTTCGAATTACAGTAATTTCGCGATATTCTCTAAAAAATGAACAGAAAATAATAAATAATCAAATGAATAATCAACTATTCTCTAAAAAATAAACTATTCTCTAACTATTCTCTAAAAGATAACTATTCTCTAAAAGATAACTATTCTCTAAAAAATAACTATTCTCTAAAAAATAAACAGAAAATAATATATAATCAAATAAATAATCAACTAGCAAATAACGAAGCATTTGACTTTTAACATCGAACGATCGAAAGTCGTCATACCTAAACTGCAGCTCCTGATGCACTTATAGGGCCATTAAACACGGAAACGCGGGGAAACATCGTCTGCGAGACAGGGAATAAAACAAGCTTCGACATTCCCGCGAACTTAGCTTCCATGTTGGAAGATTCTCGCCGAGAGAAAATTACCGACTTATTCCGACATCGGTTCGCGTTACGATCAGCATCGCGCTTAGGTTATCGGCGCATGAAGCGCGCACCCGGCTAATTAATAAGGTTGCCAAGCGGCGGAGAGAGCGGAGCTTCTTATTCGAAGGCGGAGGAGGAGGTTGGTGTTCGTTGACAGGGGGGGGGGGGGGGGGGGGGGGGGGGCTTAACGTTAATAGACTCCGACTGCTCCCCGAAACCGGGATCCGAAGAACTTCGAGTATTGTGCAAGGGTTATTAAACTTGACGCGGAACTTCTGGTTATTAGACTGCCGGTGTTTACTCATTTATGGCGTCTAGCGAGATCTAATCAAACTTCGCCGGCTTTGCCGTCAGACGACGGAATAAAAGTATCCGCGTAACTCTGTCGCGTGTTCCGCGTTTGTGTAAACGAGCCTCCGTTTGGAATTGTGACTCAGTGTTCTTTTTTGAAATTTCTGACTGATATGAATTTAATTTATTTCTCAAAAAATAATTGCAATTTTCAAAGGAATATTGACAAAGGAAAATTGTTAAATTATTGAATTATTTGTTTATGTTAATTATTGCTGAATTATTTGTTTATGTTGATTAATGCTGAATTATTTGTTTACGTTGATTAATGTTGAATGATTTGTTTATACTGTCGTCAAAAATGCATAAAGTCGTACAGTAGCCATTTGCGTATTTTATCAATCACTCGACATTCGTAGACCGTGTCGAACAGTAATAGTTTTGATTACGCAAAAGGTGTCTTCTAACAGCAGCCCTTATCTCGGGCACAAGGATGATGATGTAACTGGTAACAAGATCGTAGATCGCTAATTAGCGTCGTCTGTGCCGTGCCTGTCCTTATCCCTTCCGAGCATCTTACCTGGTCGGTTGCCTAGCCAACCGGCGACGTCGACTTGCTTTGATAAATAGTTGCTTATCGCGTCTGTGCGATTAATACTACCACGCGTCTCTCTCTCTCTCTCACTCACTCACTCATTCACTCACATGTTCGACGATTTTTCTTTCTCTGTCGGATATTTTAATAGGCATTTAAACAGGTTCGAGGAACCAAAGTTCGGTCGCCCAATGACTTCTCATTTACCTGGAAAATCCAAGGCAATAAAATTTGATAAAACTAGCATTCTAGCTGATTTGAATAATCAGAAAAAAGAGAGAGAATTATGAAATCCCTGCTAGATTAATTGTTTCTTGGAAACGGATAACTCTAGAGGCAGCGAATATTGTATTTGTTTGTTGGTGGGATTACTCCGTATCAGATCCCTTGGGAATTAATAAAGTTTTATAATAGTCTACTTTAGGCATTAAAGAACACTCGACTTAGAGCCAATTGATTATTTTTATTGACAGAAATGATTGAGAATGGAATATTTAGGTTTTATATACTGGTAACCTAATTTACCGATTTGGCGATTCTTTGACGATTTAAATTTGTCTTTTTTGGGGCGCATACCCTGTGTATAAACAATTGAGTAAATAAAGTGAAGTGAATTGAAATTAAATAAATGAAGCGAAATGAATGAAATTAAATATATGAAACAAAATGAATGAAATTAAATATATGAAACGAATTAAATGAAATTAAATATATGAAACGAAATAAATTAAATTAAATAAGTGAAACGAAATGAATGAAATTATCCATTGCACAATATTTTGGTTCGAATCTCTGCAAATTGACAATCTTTAAATTATCGCAGTTCAATTCACTGTTACTGATGCAGAGTCAATTTG
>NW_027586834.1:0-1375 GCF_028453695.1 Augochlora pura
AAATGGGGCAACTAATTTTTTTTATAGATCTTATAATGATTCGATGTGTTCTTTGTCTTGATTGTGAATAGTTCTGTCTTGTGCTGTAAATGAAGATAATCAAATACGCAAACGATGCTTTTTAAAAATAAAAGGAAACTATTACGTTTATAAAGTCCGTGTAAATTACTGAAAGACAAAAGTACAATGGGCTTCTTATACAGGGTGGGGAAAATAAAGCGTTACAAAGCAATATCACCATTATCGTTAATGATACGCGGAAATGCTTGAGGAACGAATTGTTTGGTTCGACGGGGCACATGTTGTGGTGGAAACTGTTTTTTCTTAAAGGCCATATTCTGTGAGATTTCAAGGTCATCGATGTTTTTTCAAATGGAACTATGTATTTTTTTCGATGACATTATTACCGACTTTAAGACGAATCCAGCGACCTGTAACTCAAAGTCATTCTAGTCGCGCAAAGTATGAAAATAGTTGAAAAACCGAAAAATATCGCAATAATAACTTTCACAGGATCCACTAACCTTGGTTTGGTTCTACTAAGAAAAATCTTTATTCATAGTAATCCGGTAACTAGAATCAGTTTACGTTTCGCTACTGTTGCTGTAATTTGATTTAATTTTCATGTCCTATATATTTTGTGTTCCTTAATTTGATTTAGATTTCGTGTCTCATATAATTTATGTTTTCCAGTTTATATATATTTTGTGTCATTTAGTTTATATAAACTAATTTTAACCATTAAACGGGTAAATAACGATTCTTTAAAAATAACAGAACAAAATTGTATTATATTTAGACTTGCAGAGAATCAGGTAATCGGAAAGTTGAGTAAACAATTTATTTTCAATTGTGATAAGATTCGTACACATAAAATCGTTTACATAAAAGACGTCAATTTATAATCGTAATGGTCTAAGAAGTTCAACATTCGTAAAAAAAGCAATTTAGCTTGTCGGAAACTTCGGACCTCGTTTTAATGGCCAGAGCAATTGACACAGTTTTCTATCTGAAATTCAACCTGCGCGGGTCCCGATTTTATTCCGCGACCCGTCGATCGGAGGATCCCTCGATCGCCGGATGTTAAGCAGGATCTCGTTCGCAGCGAACTAGCGAACCCGCGATCTGCATTTTCATTATAATTCCCGATGACGAACGGACCCGTTTTCCCAAGGAAATAAATCGTCTCCCCCCGATGAGATTTCTTCCCCCGCGTCATCTTACTAACCGGCAAGCATTTAAACGCGGCGGACTGCTAGCCGGGGCTGAAGGAAACGTTTGATTAAAAAATGTCTGCATTCAAAGCCTCGGGCTCGGACAGGATCGTTCCGTGGATGATCGTTTCCTCCAATTTCGAAGATGATATTAAGACGCA
>NW_027586835.1:0-1375 GCF_028453695.1 Augochlora pura
TAATTGTTAATGTAATCGATAAATAAATAAATATAAATAATTATAGTAAATATAATCGATAAACAAGCAATAAATTTATCTTTAAAACATGAATAATAGTACGTTAACAAATCAGTGATCCGTCATTTTGACGGATTCCGTAAATCTAGGGTTAAAAAAGGCAATAGTGCAAAGTACCGTTCCCTTTATGGGAACGGTGCTATGACTATTGGGACCGTCCGCGATTGGTTTCAATTTAGATCTGGCAATTTCGAGTTGAAAGACGAAGACCGCAGCGGTCAGGTCAGCAACGACGGATACGGACGTTATCGAGACTGTGCTCACTGAAAATCCGCGATATAGTGTCCGTGAGATAGGGGATGCCACTAATATTCCCAAGACGACGGTACATAAGCATTTAATCAAGATGGGATATGCGAATCGATATGAAGTTTGGCTTCCACACCTATTGACGGAGACCGGCCTTATAAACCGCGTCTCTACGTGCGATTTGCTTCTCCAGGATCCTTTCTTAACCCTTTGGCTACGGCAGACTTTGGCACGAGCGTAGTTTTTGTTAGACATGCATTTCTGAGGAAGTATATTAATATATTCAAAATATTGAATTCTGTTACATTAAACCAATATTACTTGAAGCGAAGAATAATATTAAGTTTTTTTACAATATATAACACGAATATTACACGATATATAATTAATCAAATTTAATAATAAACAGGGGCGATATTTGATCTTGACGCCTATTGGCGTCTACAGTACCGGGAAACCAACATGTGTCGGACGCCAATAGGTGCCAACAGTAGTCAAAGGGTTAAAGGGGCTTGTCACTGGAAACGAGACTTGGATTTTACACTAAATAAATAAAATTTTTTACAAAAATAATACTTTATTTCTTATAGAGAATGATAAAATATAAATGATGAGATATAAATGGCGATGGGAATGACTTCGTATAATTTAGGCTTGGCAGCGAATGGGTGAAACAACAAATATCGTGTATTCATTTCGCATCAAAAAAAGGGAAGAAGGTTATGGTACACTCTAACACATAGACGTGCGCGCGCACCGGTCCCTCGTGGGACCCGCTTCCTTAGAACCGGAAATCCCGGCCGCGATCTACGAGACGACGGAAAATTTCAGTGCCGATCGAGAGAGAGAGAGGTGTCGCAACGCGGCCGGAAACATTGACCAGGTAACCGCCGTGTGAAAAAGTACGGGCGGAGAGAAAAAACGGGCAACAAAGCTTTCTAATGCGATGGTTCGCTTTCAACGCAAGGGGCCACCGTTCGCAGGAAAAGGCGGCTCGACGATCGTCGTCCCCGCGGCGTACACCGCGAACGAATATTACCGTGATTACGGCGCGTTCACTTTGTTG
>NW_027586836.1:0-1375 GCF_028453695.1 Augochlora pura
AAATATTTTAATAAAATGTAAATAGGGTACAAGAATAATTCACGAAACGGCGCTTTCGCTAAGATTTTCTGACTCGATTTCGCGCGACTTCCAAGCACCGAGGAAGCTAAAACGCGGCGATCGAAAGAAATCACAGCCTCGTTTAGCCTAACATCTGCCGCAATAACGAGTTCCGTCAACAAACGACGGAATTAGCCGCGGCAAGTGATACCTGAGGCAGATTAACCGGCCGTAACTCGATGTTCCCGTCGTAAAACGCCTCTCCGCCCGTGTTCTTTCCGGTGTCGGAACGACGCCGTTATCGGTCTTGCCTCGTAAACGGTGTAATCGCGTCTCTCTCCCTCAAACGATCGGTTTCGGGGGCCAAGTGATCGCTCGCGCCGTGAAATCGTCGCCTCGGTTTAACACGTTGAATGTCACGGAGGTCACCGGTGACCGGCACTGAACTTGGCAGTGACGCCATGGGGGCCACCGGTGACCGGCGCGCTCAGATTGATGAAAATATATATAATTTAAATAAATGACAGTACTTATAATTTTTACACGTTGAATGCCACGGGGGTCACCGGTGACCCCGTCGCAATTAACATGCCAAACATGGTTATACACTCTAACTTACCTACTGCAGATAATATTTGGACATCATATGTATCGCATAATAGAAAATTCATCGTGGCGCCACGGACAATTCTTGTAAAATAGGCGTGGCATTCAATGTGTTAAACTTTTCGGTACGAGTGTCGGATATAACCGGCGTCCACGCGACGACCGCTCTGGCCGAGCGCCGGTTATATCCGGCGCCCCTGCGCCGATCGGTATAAATAACAGAATTTTATATAAATAAATCTTAATATTTTATATAAATACCTCTGAGTATCTCTTAAATTGCAAGCAACACTTTTGTTAAAAAATGTCGTTTTATTAAGTTTTTCTTCAACGCTTGGAAAATATTTTCTTATAAAGGAGGACTCGTCGTGTGCGGCGGCAATTTTCGGCGCGGCGTCTCGTACAGCGAGAGTGTCACGGCGGACGGAGTGCTCGTACCGAAAGGGTTAAAGGACACGTCGCGCGGCCAACATGAATATTCGAGCGAGGCCGACCTTCTTATCGCGCTAAGTTTCTTGTAATCCCTCGGCAAATTGAATGAAAGCGCCGCTAAACCTGTAATACACGCTGCCCCACCGGCCATGGTTTATCTCGGATCCAATGCCGACCCGACATTCGGCTTTGTTCGACCACTTATCGCGGCTTTTGCACGGGACTTAACGCCGCGCCCCGGCCAACCGGCAATCGTCATCATCCGGCATCATGGATTTATTAAGATGAAGTTATTAACGTGGATTTATTAAGCTGAATTCATTAAGTTCGATTTATT
>NW_027586837.1:0-617 GCF_028453695.1 Augochlora pura
TACATAATCGAGAATAATTCATATTTCGAGAAGAATACCGACGAATGTTCAGATATCTCTGCTGCAATGTAATAACCAACATCATGTATTGTATTTTCAGGTCCAAAGTACTTGTTTTCAGTGAATTTCAAGGTAACACCTGCAGTAACAGCCATGTCACCAGCTGATATGTGGTTTTCGTACATAATCAAGAATATATCATATTTCGAGAAGAATTCGGATGCATGTAGGGATTGCTCAGCTGCAATGTAATAACCATCATCGTGTATTGTATATTCTGGTTCAAAGTACTTGCTTTCATTTAATTTCAACGTAAAACCCGCAGAAATAGCCATGTCACCAGCTAAAACGTCGTTTTCATACATAAACAAGCCTAAATCATATTTTGAGAAGAATACCGTTGAATGTTGAGATTTCCCTGCTGCAATGTAATAACCATCATCATGTATTGTATTTTCAGGTGCAAAGTACTTGTTTTCATGGAATTTCAACGTAACACCCACAGAAACAGTCATGTCACCAGCTGATATGTCGTTTTCATACATACTCAAGCCTAAATCATATTTCGAAAAGAATACCGATGAATGTTGAAAATTCTCTGCTGCACTGTAATAACC
>NW_027586837.1:717-1374 GCF_028453695.1 Augochlora pura
TGTCGTTTTCATACATAATGAAGCCTAAATCAAATTTCGGGAAGAATTCCAATGAATGTTGAGATTTCTCTGCTGCAATGTAATAACCAACATCATGTGTTGTATTTTCTGGTGCAAAGTACTTGCTTTCATTGAATTTCAACCTATCAGCTGCAGAAATAGTCATGTCACCCGCTGATATGTCGTTTTCATACATAATCAAGCCTAAATCATATTTCGAGAAGAATACCGATGAATGTTGAGATTTCACGGCAGCAATGTAATAACCAACATCATGTATTGTATTTTCCGGTGTAATGTACTTGTTTTCCTTGAATTTCAACGTAACACCCGCAGAAACAGTCATGTCACCTGCTAATATGTCGTTTTCATACATAATCAAGCCTAAATCATATTTCGAGAATAATACCAACGAATGTTGAGACTTCACGGCAGCAATGTAATAACCAACATCATGCATTGTATTTTCTGGTGCAAAGTAGTTGTTATCATTGAATTTCAACGTAACACCCGCAGATACAGTCATGTCACCAGCTGATTTGTCGTTTTCATACATAATCAAGCCTAAATCATATTTCGAGAAGTATACTGAATGTTGAGATTTCTCAGGTGCAACATAATAACCCACATCATGTATTGTATTTTCAGGTCCAAAGT
>NW_027586838.1:0-1374 GCF_028453695.1 Augochlora pura
CTGTCCTTCCTCCTGATATTCCTTTAAAAAAGGTTTGAAATGGTTTTCAAACCAATCTAAAAATAATTCTCTGTTCATCCACGCATTTGGCTGCGATTTAAAAGTTACGGGTAATGATATTTCGAGTTTTATAGCTCTTGGATTTTTATATTTGTATATTACAATAGGCTTAATTTTATGTGTGCCTAATGCATTTGCACAATTATTATCCTGTCCTTCTTCATCTTATAGCCACTAAGATTTTTTTCTTCGTTTCCAGCCAGAGTTTTCGTTGAAAGAGCCTTCCATACATGTCCACTTTCGTCCATATTATAAATATTTTCTGAACTTATATTCTCTTCCTCTATTATTTTTTTAAAATTAATTATGAAAGCATCTGCTCCACCCTTATCAGCACTAGTTTTCTCTCCGTATATCTTTAATAACCGTATGCCATTACGTTTTTTAAATTTTGACAACCAACTACGACTTGCTTTAAATTGGGAACATGGCGGGAAATTTTCTTTCAATTCTGTCGCCTTTTCTAACATGAGGGCATCGGTTATAGGGTCACCAAGCACTCTTCTTTGTAAAAACCATGATAATAACATCTCATCTATTTCGTCATAATATGGCTTTACTTGTTTTCGTCGCTTGAGGTTGTTTTTACTCCTGTCTGCAAACGTATTAATATTTCCGCTACCTCTTGATATAATGCGTTGAATTGTTCTGGCGGTAACGCCATATTTCCTTTCAATTTGTGCAGGCGATAATTCTGTTTCTTGAAGATCCTTGAAGACATCCAAACGTTGCTGCATGTTTAACAGCGTATATTTTTTTTCGTTGCCATGATATTTATATTAAAGATAAAAAAAAAAAGAAATAAATAATATTAGTGTTGGAAAATAAAGGAGGCTTCTCATAATCTGCGCCGCGATCATGACAAATGAGGAGACTGCCCACCGATTTGCAGAATCGGTTGTGCCCTCTTCGTTAGGGTTTTGTTTCTCTCGATGCCATCGGCCCCGTTACGATGTCATCGATAGTCTGTTGTTGTTCTGACCACGCAAGCGATGTGACGTTCTTGCTTTCTTCTATGTTTTTTTGTAATACGGAAAATAAAATTATCCTATATTTATTTAAATATATAAGTGTTATTTTCAATAATTAGAAAAAAAAATATTAATTGTCACAGTTTATATAACACTAATTATCAATATAACTGATAATAATACTAAATAACACTAAAGAAAACTAAATAAACCTAAATAAAACTAGATAAAATAACACTTGAAATAACACAATAGATCAAAATGTCAATTTTGATGTGCACGGGAGGACCGTTGGTAGTCAAAAGTCCGTACATTTTCTTCGGTATAGCCTTTTATACTGACA
>NW_027586839.1:0-1374 GCF_028453695.1 Augochlora pura
CTGGGCACGTTCTCAGTCTCACGGCTAATATAATGCGCGGTTGTAACAAAAGTAATTGACTTAATTAAATAATAAGTAATACATCAGACCTAATGTAACTGCGTCGGATAATTAACTCTTCCGAGATCTTAACTGATCGAACCAGCGCCGGGATTCTGGGGTACCGCAATCTCCGCTCGTGCATCGGCCCTTTGGTTGTGTAACACTTAGTACGTCACTTTTGGCAAGTGTACAGGGTGTGAAAAAATGTTATTTGTAATTGGGAAATAAGGGATCGGTTCTTGAGGTTATTTGAAGCAACTTTTTCCTTTACAAAAATTTTCTACGAGGCGTCGTTTACGTGTTATTAACGAAAAACAGTGACCAATGAGAGACGAGCTATCGAGAGCTATACTAATTTTTCTCTTATCAGTCTCGTATAGTAATCTTTCTCCCGTTCGTTTCATATCCTAATTTTTCTCCGTCGCTTTCAGGCATCGAAACCACTGCCTCCAAGTCATCTTTAACTTCTGCGCGTGAGTGTACCCGTCATCCGTTGTAGCGAGCGTCGCGCGGAAGCACGAACGCCGTTAAAAGCCAGCTAAAAAGCGTGCTCATGCTCAGGTATCGACACGGGGACGGGCACCGCGGTTATCTACCAGGAATCCGGCAGAAGCTCCGTTGGCTAGGGGCCACCCGGCTCCAGAACGATCCGTTTCATCGGCGCGCGGCGTCCCGACGCGTCCCGAAGCGTCCCGACGCGTTTCGACGCGTGTTGGTTCGATTTACGCTCGAGGCTGGCCTAAGCTGTAATATAGGGGACGCGAGCATTTAGCTTATCGCGCCGGACTATCTACCGGTGGCATACGCCTCTCGGTTAGGGTGATTTCCACCCCTCCAGGCAGTCGATCGCTCCGGATACCGATGCCGGCCGACCTTAAATCAGTTCTCGGAGCTGCCTGCCTCCGGCGGCTCGAATTTAACCTGGAACGTTATCAGCGCGGCGGCGGAGGTGGGACCGGACCGAAGATAAGCTTCGCGCGCGCGCGCGCGCGACGAATTCGTGGAGCACCTGCGGGGGACATCGAAACGATCGGACGCCGGAGCCGCGGCGGTTTGGAGGCTCCTGCTCTTTGTCTTAGATTAGGGGGGATGCCTACTTTAAGGACTTCCGAAAATCTCGTGTATCTTGCTGTTTCTTGGAGCCACAGATTCTAGGGAATATTTGGACCGCTACTTTTGCAAGGGGTTTTAGGTAATCGATTTAGAAAATGGTTAGGGTGATATGATGTATCGTCTATTTAAAAGAGGTTTGTGTCCACTTTTATTAAAATGAGATATTGTATAATTTGTGATTTAGTTATAGTTATAGTGTTATATACTTTGTGAATTACA
>NW_027586840.1:0-388 GCF_028453695.1 Augochlora pura
TCCTCCATTCCTCCATTCCACATTCCACATTCCACATTCCACATTCCTAAATTCCCACACTCCAAATTCCTATATTCCAACCTTCATTCATTCCACATTCTCATTTTCCTACATTCCTACATTCCACATTCCCATTTTCCTACATTCCTACATTCGTACATTCCACAGTCCACATTCTCATTCTTCTACATTCCTACATTCCTACATACCACATTCCCATTTTCCTACATTCCTACATTCCAGATATCCCATTCTACATTCCAGTTATAGTTATAGTTGTAGTTGTTAGATGTTAGCTGTTGGCATGCTGGCATGCTGGCATGTTGTCATGTTGTCATGCAGTCATGCTGGCATGTTGGCATGCTGTCATGCTGTCATGTTGTCATGC
>NW_027586840.1:488-1373 GCF_028453695.1 Augochlora pura
GCTGGCATGCTGGCATGCTGGCATGCTGTCATGCTGGCATGCTGTCATGCTGTCATGCTGTCATGCTGTCATGCTGTCATGCTGTCATGCTGTCATGCTGTCATGCTGTCATGCTGTCATGCTGGCATGCTGGCATGTTGTCATGTTGTCATGTTGTCATGTTGTCATGTTGTCATGTTGTCATGTTGGCATGTTGGCATGCTGTCATGCTGGCATGCTGGCATGCTGGCTGTTGGTTGTTGGTTGTTTCAAACTTCAAACTTCAAACTTCAAACTTCAAAGTTCAAAGTTCAAAGTTCCAACTTCCAACTTCAAACTTCAAACTTCAAACTTCAAAGTTCAAAGTTCAAAGTTCCAACTTCCAACTTCAAACTTCAAACTTCTTAATTATAACTATAACTATAAATGGGAATGTGGAATGTCGGAGTGTAGGAACGTAGGAATGTGGGAATTTGGAGTGTGGAGGAAAAGAAATTACTTTATTCCTTTATTTCTTTATTACTTGCACGTCCACAGCAGACCTAGCTGAGGAAATGCCGCCGGCCGCGTACCGCTGCCTGGCCGAACGGTCAGCGCGGTACCAGGATGACGTGAGCGATATTCTTCGCCCCCGCCAAAAAAAAAACCGAACGGAGGGGTAAGGAACGCTACCCCCGATTTGTCTCCCAAAAAGGCCACGCCTTGTTTGGAACTTAATATAAATAGCGAGAGCCAGAGACATGGCGACTAATATATTTGCAGTTCATCGAACCCACGCGACTTCTTTTGTAAAATAAAGCCAGATTGAGTTTTGCCTAACACACTGTGTCCTTTCCTTTGTAACCTTATCAACACGTTATACTTCTTTGGAGTATATACTCTAAAGTATATACCAGGAGTATATAC
>NW_027586841.1:0-1373 GCF_028453695.1 Augochlora pura
CCCCCCACACCGGTTGGATAAAAGGGAGAAAGATGGGGAAACAAAAGAGGGACATCGCTCCTTCTTCGCGCGCGAAAGCTTGCTTCAAAGAGTGCTCCATTATCCGCGCCAGGAAATCCGAGAGAAGTTCGAGCATCCGCCGAGATAATCGAATTCTTACTTCTCGGCGGCCGAGACGGCACCCCCACTTTTCGTCCAACGGCGCGCGGAGCACGGCACGGGGGCTTGCGCGAAGAGGAGAAAGCGATCCAATGGGGGGGGGGGGGGGGGGGGGGCCGACAGTCGATTCTCCCCGCGACTTTCCAAACGCGAACGATTGCTTTCTCGAATGGGTTTATTAGGAGGACGTTTAACCCTTTGCGGAACATCTTGTGGGAGGGTTGCGAACGGCCTAGAAACGGTCTAGAAATGTCCTGTATTAGAAATGAAGACGTCTTCTAAACGTCCTTTAAATGTCTAAAAGACGTCTTTCATTGTCTAAAAAATAAGGGATTAGAATTTACTTGCAATTTTAAAGAACAGAATAACATCGATGCTTATTTACTAGTAATTATTTATTGCTAGTAATTTTCATCGGGAGTCGGACTCGTTGAAGTACTTCAAAAAGGTGTTAAGACGTCCAGCGCTTATGGTGTTTGCATCGCGACGCGGACTGTTACCCGGCAGCCTCTCGTTGTTACGAGGCGTGTCGCTGGAAAATGAAAATGGAACGATAAAGCGGCGCATAATTTCAATGGGCGAAGGGGCGCCGTGTCACGGATTCGCGTTTAAACTGCTGGCTCGATCCGTTTATAGAATACACGAGCTCACACACACATACACACGTGCACACACACCTATATGTATATATATACAGAGAGGCCACGCGGAACGAAATTAAAGCTTTAATGAAAATTTAACGAGCTCCCTCGTTTCACTCGAAACATCCTGAGACAGCCTTGATAACGGAAATTGACTCCGACTTAATTTCCGTTTCAATAAAGCTGTCCAGAAAAATCGGGATTTGCTAAGCGGCCCGCGCTGCCGTCTCCGTGTTACCCGCGAGAAAAACTGGGCCCTCTTGCTACTTATGCTGCTGCTGCTATTCGAGGCGACCTCGATCGACGAAATCAGATTGATAGGAATCCACCTGGTCGACTAAAGACAGTGCCTTCACAGATAAAAGATATTTATTGACTTGACAGATAGGAGATGTTACCTTTAGAGATAGGAGATGTTAGATTCAGAGATAAGAGATGCTACCTTCAGAGATAGGAGATGCTACCTTCAGAGACAGGAGATGCTAGCTTTATAGTTAGGGGATGCTGCTTTCAGAGATAGAAGATGCTAACTTCAGAGTTAGGGGATGCTACCTTCAGAGATAGGAGATGCTA
>NW_027586842.1:0-1373 GCF_028453695.1 Augochlora pura
GCATAAATCAGCGCGCGTACCCGAAGAAACAAGCCGGAGGAAATTGGCGCGGATCGCGACACGCGAAATTACCGCTGCCGCTACAAAGTAGCGCCCGGCTCGAATAATAAATTAATCGTGATCAATTACCGGGCGGAAAGGTACAATCAGCAGCCATTATAATTCGACCGGCGAACGGAATACGAACTACCTGTTACGCCGCGAGTCCCTCTGCCCCGCGGACAAGGGCCGACGCGCGAGAGGCCCCGATCCCGATCCCGAGTTTCCCGCGGCGGAAAGGATCATCCTCTTGCGCGCGCGCGCGCGCGCGACTCCTCGGCTCCTCTCGACTATAATTGCGAGCAGGTGGCACCATTAATCTTCCGGCCACCGTAACCCATTTTCTTCGATCCGCCATCGACGTCGCGGATAATGAAATAACGGAGGAGAGCCGGCGAACTAACTCGGTCGGAACCGAGAGGAGCTGCTCCGGGCGCAGCCGACCGAATCAATTTCCAATGGGTCCCCATGATTTATCTGCGGCCAAGCCGTGCCAAGCCGGATCGCTAAATGGAAAAGCAACGCCGTCGAAGAAATTCGATAAAATTGTAAAAATACAGGAGAATGGAAATGAACCCTTTGCCCTCGGATTTTAAGCTTAGATCCAAGATTGCTATTTTGACCAGCTGAAATTGACATCTCTATTTCATTCTCAATTTCATCTTTAATATACTGCTTTTTGAATGACGTAAATATTGCTTTCCGTTTGGCTTTTATGAGCGTTTTTCCAAACCCTGGTAAAACCGTGAAATTTGGCTTCTTCGCTCGGCAGTAAAAGGTTTAATCCGGTGATTAGCCGTTTGCCGGACCAGGGCGAAGCTCCCCCGTGCTCCGCGTCGTAATCTCCGACTGGTCCCGGGTCCACCGGGTCCCTAGGTCCCGCGAGCAGACCCGGGCATCATCATCTATCTCGCACGCTCTCGGTGCTCGGGCGCGCCGCGTGCCGCGTCGGTAGTACCGGTGCTCTCGCGTTCAACGTCTTAATGATAATCTTGAGGTCGAGCGAGGCGAATAAAGAGCATGCATTACATTAAGGAAAGAGGAGAGAGGTGGGAGCGAGAGGCGGGACGGCCGGCTTTATTCTTCGGTAATCAGTCATCGGGAAGTTGAAAACAATTAGTCTTGGGAAATTGAACGGGTCGGGAACATTGTCGGAGCGACGCGCGACGACGGCCGCGTTCCCTTGCTCGCTGGCTGGCTGACTCGTTGGTAACGGGGCCTGTGGACCGTGTACGTGTACAAGATAACCCGGGCCGGCCCCGGTGTCGACAACGATAACACCCGGCCCGATCTCTAGCGCAATTATGCGCTTCGAGAATGCCGCGACCTCGCTC
>NW_027586843.1:0-1373 GCF_028453695.1 Augochlora pura
CGTATAAATTATTGTATATAAATGTTTTATATATAAGTTGATGAGCTATATCATTTTAATTATATTTATCTATCAACAATATGATTTTTATATGTATTTTTATATATATTGTTAATCCGGAGATACGAAAATTAGGTCAGTCAAATAAGCTGATCACGAAAAATGCAAGTTTAAAAAAGGCGATTTTCAAGAATATTTAATTCCGGTAAATATTTTTCATATCTTGCGTTGGTAATAGTAGAAATGAACGTTTTTATAAGTTGGTAAGACAGTGTCCAATAGTAGGACACTTAAGACATTAGTACACATTAGTAACAGTTCATGAAAAGTAGGCAAAAGTTAGCAAGAATCGAATATATCGTATATTTCATTTCTACTGCAAATGTTGACTGAAATAATATTTATTTCATGAAACATGTGACTACAAACATGTATTATAAAGTATAATTATTTCTATAAACATTTGAGTAGTTATAGTTATACTAGTTACATAATTAGTAAGGGTAAAACTATAGCAATAGTTTTATACACTTTGTATCGCAATGTTAATTTTATACGCTTCATTAGTGTTAACTTTGCAAAATAAAAGTATATGATTGAAAATTGTTTGTCGATAAGTTATTATCAGTTGGTAAAAGTGTCTAATAATAATTTTTAACTATCGAATGAGAATTTGTATAAACATTGCATCGTATTTTTCATTTTATCTCTTTAAGCTGCGTTAAGATTATTGTTAACAATTTTATTTTTATTATAGTCTGTAGAATGATATAGTAGATATAAATATAGTAAATTATTATTATGTACAATATTTTACTATTATTTTACTATATTTCACTATATTTTACTATATATTACTATATATAATTATAAATTATTATAGATTATTATATATTACTAGATACAGTACCATATGCTATTATTTATTATACATCAATATAATATATCATATTTAACGCATACGGATTTATATTGTTAACGCGTCAACAAAGTTAACACTTTTTCTTGTCATGTAATGCATCGTGATTCGTTCACCATTTGCATTAACATGATATGTTAATTAAGAAACGAGCATTAAATGTGAAATGCGTTGCTTGTGGATAAACGAGACGTTAATAATTTAAAAGGTGAATGCAGCAATGAAATTCGAAGCATTACACAGATTCTTTATTAACGGTTGTCATTGCAAATAAATGTTAAGTGCATTGTTCATTCATGCATTTTTTTACAAATATTGAACTGAGATATGGATTTACGTATTATCTTACTGAAAAGTAAAATATGGTTTAGAATTCGATAATTGTTCAATATATATTATGCAATATGCGTTATGCAATATGCAATTAAAAATCGTGTTGCTTGCTGATAAAATA
>NW_027586844.1:0-6109 GCF_028453695.1 Augochlora pura
AATGGTAAGCCATCAAGTGCCATTATTACACAAAATTATAACTTATTATTGTTAAAAAATGACTTAGACTACATGAAAATTAATATAGAAGTAATCTGAACTTAACTGGAAAGTATTATAAAAATATAGTGAACCCTTTTACAGTAATTATAATAAATATAGTATATTATTACTCAACCGTGAATTTGTAGACAAAATAAGAATTTATTAAAAATTGAATAAAAATCTAAGAAAACAGGATCGCAATAAAAATAAACCACACCTTTGCATATAAAAATAATAACTTTAAAAACTAGCCAATAATATAAAAATATTATTAAATTGTTCTCAACTCTTCACAGTTCTACATTTCGCTTATTAATTCTACGAAAACGCATAAAATCCGTAGCCCGATTATTCCATTAACTATCTCATTTATTACAATAATATTAAGTAAACCGATTCTTCGTCATTCGGCGCATTAACAGCGATTCCCAATGGTCGGAAAAATGTATGACGCGCGAGTCGGGAGAATAAATTCTTGCAAATCCTTTATCCGTCGCCTTCTCTCTTTTTTCGCCAACAGAAACAGGAATTTACCGAATAGATTAACACGGCACGGGGGGAAAAACTTATCGTGTCGGCGGGGTGTTTTACAGTGACGTAAATCTATACGTACGTTGCGTGGAATAATGAACTAAGCGGAGAACTTGGACCGAAGCCATTGCTCCATATAATGTTGCAGTCGCAATATTTGCCGTGCGAAACATATTCTCAGTCGACGCGAGAGAAAACGCACGCGATTTTAATTGTACTCGACAATGTAATCTACTTATCGCCTTAATTCAACAATTAACTTCTTCGTGATTATTTTTTGTAATATCGGACTTATGTCAATCGTTGATTGCAACGCGTAAAGAGCCAATTATTATTAATATTGTTATTGGTGGATGTGAAATATCGCACCTCCTTTTCATGTGAATATTTACCTATCAGTTTTGCATTATTGCAATAAATATTGCATTTTGCTCTGTAGTAATTTTTTATAATATTGGAGTTATGTCACTCGTCGATTGCAACGCGTAAAGAGTCAATTATTTCTTAAAGGATTTCCTTTGCACGTGAATATTTGTCTTCCTGTTTTGCATTATGCTTTCATTTTTGACATAACCTCATTCATACCGTCCATTGTCAGAGTTATATTTCAACACAGAAGATTTTGTCAAAAGTATTCCACTTTGATCATTATGAAAATGACTAAATAAATAAGAAAGAGAGTAAATAAATGGGAAAAATATTAAATAAATAGGAAAAATATTAAATAAATAGGAAAAGGATTCAATAAATAAAGACTAAATAAATAGGGAAAAGATTAAATAAATCGCAAAAAGGATTAAATAAATGAAGACTAAATAAATAGTAAAAAGATTAAATAAATCGAAAAAAAGATCAAACAAACAAAGACTAAATAATTTAGCAAAATATATCCGCTTTAATATATACACTAAAAAATCCGCTTCCATTTCCAAGGCGGACGCATCGCTCATCCTTATCCCCGCGATCCCAGCGAGATATTTCTCTATTCGAAAGAAGACTCTTCTCGCTCGATTTTAATTATATCAGAAGTTTCCACGATTTCGTCGCAAAAAAATAAGAATGACCAGACACGTCTCCGCCGTCACGGCTCCGTCGCCACGGTTTCGAGCTGCTCCGCGCGATCCGTAGGAGAAACTCGTGAATTAGAAATAACGAGAGTGCACCGGGGCAAGCCTATGACAGCCGCGCGCGAGGATATTTCAGGCTGGCGGCAACCGACTCTCTCCCTCCCCCTACCCCCATGCGGCAACGCCGCGCCGTTACACCTTGGAGAACTGCCGTGTAACTTCGGACGGTGTTCGGATTGCGAGCTCGGAAATCTTTTTCTGCGAGCGACCGGCCTTCGCGCGGACGGTAAATAAAGAAACAGCTTTCCGATATCCGTCGGAGGGAAAACGGCGGCGTTGTACCGCGCCTTCTGACGCCGTTCCGGGTGCGCCAGACTTTAAACGACGTGAAACTGGATTGATTAGCGACCCCTTGCGCTGGGACTGCTTTCACGTTGCGTTGATTAACACTTACTTGTCTTTAACCCTTTCGCTCCGAACGACGGATATATCCGACATCCACGTGGATACTCGCAGAGCCGAACGACGGATATATCCGTCATCCACGTGGAAACTCGCAGAGCCGAACGAAGGATATATCCGTCATCCACATGGATACTCGCAGAGTCGAACGACGGATATATCCGTCATCCACGTGGATACTCGCAGAGTCGAACGACGGATATATCCGTCGAGTGGATGCCGCGTATATGCGGCGCTCGGCGCGAAAGGGTTAAAGACGTAAGTGCTAACATCGAACACTACCGACGCGCATCATGCGCATCATGCGCGGCGCGTTGCATCGTTCAGCGGCGCAACTCCCGCGGAACGGACTGCCGTAGCGAAAGGGTTAATCCCTGGAACACCGTCTCTCCCACTCCCTTTCTTCCTTCTCTAGGATCGTTGTTTTTGTATAGATAAGCTGTTTTTGCCGCTTGATAGGAGGAGGACGAGGTGGAAGAGAGATCCCTCGATCGGATTACCGGGCCGGGGTATTCGAGCCCAGATTTTTCTCTTGCCGTCCGACTGCTTCGACCAATTAGACTGTCCGTCAACAAAGCCTCTACCGATTGGGTCTTACGTCGCGCCACACGACCCCCTCGTCTGCCAGTAGCTGTAGTAGCGACTGTCCAATCCGGGCGCCAAGAATCATAGTGTTAGACGCTGAAATGAATTTGAAACCCTTGGAGCAGACGATTCGAGGGTGATGCTTACAAAATATTCCATGGAAATTAAGTCGGAAGTTGTGTTAGTGAATTTATGGTTGTAATGATTGCAAATTTTTTTATTGCAATTTTGTTTTAGACGCGGGAGATTTTTGATATTTATCGCATTGCGATGCTTGGCTTCAATGATTAAATATTGATTGTGAGAGATCAGAGTTTTATTTCCGATTTGAGGGGCGAATATAAATATAATAAATGTAATAAATATGATAAATACAATAAATATAATAATTATAGTAAGTGTAATAAATGTAATGAATAAGATAAATACAGTAAAACTAATATTAAACCTAAAGATATTAAACATAGTAAACGCAATAAACGTAACTAATACAGTAAATACAACGCATATATATTAAATGCAATAAATACAATTAAATATAATATAATATAATATAATACATAACCGGAAATAAAAAATTAACCAAAGAGCCTTTTGATTTTCGTACGTCGCCGTTTTATAAGTATCAAAATATGGAGAAACCACGCTCCGCGGACCGAAAAGGTCCTTTGTGCTTTAACGTCGTCTAGAAATTCCAATAAAAATATGCTAGCGATTTTACCTCTGGGTCATAACCGAAACCACCATGAATTCTCTCGGTGCCGCGCGGCCCGGGGTCCGTAGTTTAAACAATTCGTTCGCTTGGTTCAGAATAACATCTGACCCTTGGTTTCACCGTTTCCGACCGCGCCCAAAGGGGAACGAAATTACTTACGCTTTGCCCGCATTAAATTTTGCATTTTGGAAACGAAACAAATACTTTCCGTATACAATTCCGTCGTTTCTAATATTTATTGTTCTTCGAGATCGTGGAAATGGTAGAAACATGTATTTGGTGATTTTCCTTGAGAGAATGGAGTGTGCGTTTATGATTAATATTTAGTTGCTTTTTTAAAGATTAATTTAAGGGGTTTGAAACTTTGAAAGTGTAAGGGCGATTATTTATTTATTTATTATTGTTGTCTTAAAGTATTTTAGGCTTATACTATGATATTAGTAGGCTACGATATTATAAATTAGTGATTAAATTCTTGTGTCATATTTTATTATAAAATGATATATTATTTTATAATTAAGGCTTTTAGTATCAGGTTTAGCTAGGAAAAAGCTACAAAAATAATATAAACAGTAGACATTTCTTTTATCATACTTTGCGATTTTAACCCATCACCCATTGCAATTAAAAAGTTAGTAAAATTATAGATGATATAAAGTTTATTTTCAGCTCCTTCAAAGCAAATTTGCCATTCTCAATTTTTAAATATTGCGAATATTTTTCTTCCTATTTTTGCAACATTAACCGAATAAATATTTGCCTTTCTATTTTTTCGTTATTAACCAAATGAACTACTGCAGATATAGAAAAACTTAATATAATAAATTTTAATATAAATTTCTATCTCCAAAAAATAGACAAAGACGGATATATTAAATCAAACAGCAAGAAAGGGTTGACAAAATCCAAAACAGTTATCCACGGCGCGCAAAGACACCTTTCACCGTTCCCCGGTAATCTTCTAAACACTTTCGCGAGTCGACCCTTTCAGCGAAATATTTCCGACCGTAACTATATTCGCGAAAACCGAGAAAATCCATGGTCGCCGAGCATCGTTCGACGGGATTCGATCGCTTGGCGTCGACGAAACCGTTTCGCCTCTCTGGGTCGAACGGTAATCGTCGCGCGGCGCGTAGGCTCGCCGTCCCCGGTATGAAATCGGTGGCCACAGGCGCGTGAAATCGGCCGCGAGCGGAAGATCTAAATTTGCTCGGCGGAGAAACGCGTCAAAGAGGGGTCGGGTCCGCCGGGCCGATGCGCGTCGATTGAACGTGCCCGAATATTTGCGGACCGTGATCGGCGCAGCGCGCGTGGGTCCGCCGGGCGTTATCGCTTCGCGCGCCGGCTTGATCGATAAATATAGAGGACGCGTCCGGGTTTTGGCCGCGAAACGGTCTCGCCGGAACCTCGGTTCCGACTCGGAACGCGTCGGCCTCGTCGCTGATAATCGTAAAGGTAATTGATTTAGCGTGTCGTTATCGGTGGACGAAAAAGAAGCGATATCCTGGAGAGTATGCTAGATGGTATAGTGAATGGCATCCTGGGTGGTACAGTGGATGGTATATTGAATGGTATAGTGGATGGTATACCGAATGGTATACTAGATGGCATCCTGGACGGTATCCTGGACGATATTTTGAAGGGCATCCTAAACGCTATCGTTCATGCTATGTCCTGTTCGACAGAAGCTTAGCTCGTAGACAACATTGAAATAGACTATACAAAACGCTAGATAGTGTTATTCTGGCGATTTTTATATGTAATTACTAAATTTTATATGTAGTAACTAGATTAGCCGAAAGTTGTAAATATAGTGATAGTATAGTTTTTTAAATGTAATTTTATATAAGCATAATTTTTGGTCGATTTTTTTAGAAAATATAATCTAGGATGAAAATAATAATGAGTTTCATTTA
Organism: Augochlora pura; assembly: GCF_028453695.1. Lineage (NCBI taxonomy): Eukaryota > Metazoa > Arthropoda > Insecta > Hymenoptera > Halictidae > Augochlora > Augochlora pura. The sequence continues at coordinate 5,322 of NW_027586844.1, forward strand.
ATCTGGTATTTTATCATTCTTTCAAAGGCTAGAAAAGCTTTAAAGTGATTTAGGACAGTATTGCTTTAAATTAATTCATTCATTCACTTAATTAATTTAAACGAATGCAAAGATAGTATTAATAAATTATTTAATAATAATTCATTCATTTAATTAACATTAAAATGGCTAAATAAATTAGTGAATGAATTCCTGAATAAATAACTAAATAAATTCCGAAATAATTTACTAAATATATTCCTAAATAAATATCTAAATAAATTTCTAAATAAATATCTAAATAAATTCCTAAATAAATAGCTAAATAAATATCTAAATAAATTGCTAAATAAATTGCAAAATAAATATCTAAATAAATTCCTAAATAAATAGCTAAATAAATATCTAAATAAATTGCTAAATAAATTGCAAAATAAATCTCTTCTCTCAAAACATCGACAAACTTCCCAATTTTCTACTCGCTTCATAGACACCTGTCCCTCCGGCCGCCATATTTTCGACACACAGCCGGTATCAAGTGGATCGCGGCGCTGAGGAGAATTTGTCGAAGATCAGCGGCTATTTATTGTAATATCGCATTGACGTGCCCCGCGCGTATACGTTCCCAGCATCGGCCGACACGTAATACGGCGCGCTCCACGCAAGATATACCGTGCCATTATTAAAGTTCACGCGGCGAGAAGACTCGTCTCGGCTGGTACACGGGGCAATTCTCGGGAAATATCGCGGCCGAGGGAATAAACGGTGAGGGAGGGGAGGGGATAGGGGAGGTAGCTGGCGCTCGCGCG
>NW_027586845.1:0-1372 GCF_028453695.1 Augochlora pura
CGAACAAAGTTTGCTATTCTCTATAGCGTCTCTATGTTCTCTATCGTCTCGATATTCGCTTCGATCTCCTCCGATTGGATAAGTTGCCTCGACTTTCGACGCAGCATAATCTTGCCCTTCCTTCGAGCGAGCCAGGCTCCGGCGCAGACAGCCTAAGAACCGAGCGCGCCGCGCGCACCGCAGCGAGAAGGGACAGGCCATAATCAGTCTGTAACGAAGACAACAAGGACTTCCTGCATGCTCGCGAAGTACACGGTCCGTCGAGCCGCGCCGAGCCCGGTAGCGCACCGCTCTTATGCTACATACACGGTGTCTAGGAAGAGGGAAGAGGGCTCGATTAGCCTCGAGGCATCTGTCGCGGACTTCCTGTCTCGTTAACAGTCTCTTCTCTGCGCCGAAACTCCGGCAGCGACGTCGTCTACTCCTGCTAACCGTCTGACGCGAAACTCTCGAAACTCGGCCGCGGCGTGTTCGCCTTTTCGATAACTCGACGAATTCGAATGCTTGGCAATGCTTTCGACGTCTTTCCGCGGGAACCCAAGCGGCGCGTTTCCAAAGATCAAAGCTTCCTCGTCGAGACGAAGCATCGAAATTTGGACTGCAATTTTTTCAGCCGTTCCATTCGACTTGACCGGAAAAAGCTATACTTCGCGATTCTATGAAACCGCATGGTCGAAGCCCGGTCTCCATTTCCGTCGAATAACACCGGTAAAGAAGAATCGTGGATCAGTTCTTGAAAAGAGGTTTTAAAAGGAAAGGCACCGATCTACGAAATCCACGATAGTCTCGATCCTGATAGTCTCGATCATTATATTTAAAAAATAATTATTTTTAATATTTTTTTTATACAAATTTATATCATTAAATTAAATCATTTAATTTAAAATATAATTAAATTATTAAATTTTCAATAAAATAAATCAAATTTCATGACTAATTATATTTATATATTTATACAATTAATTAATCAATCGATTATAAATTAAATCTAAAGCTTGTCCCTCAGATTTTTTATATTAAATCAATAAATAAAATTAATTATTACATTTACAACAATTTTTCCAAACGTTCCGTTTCAAAAGCACAGCTTCGTTTCGAAGCTCGACGAAACGATTAGAAATATTCGCGAACGAAATTTCGACGAATCGTTCCGAAGAGGCAGAACTCGATCTAGAAATCTGGACCGGCGTTTTCGCGAGTTCATCGATCGGCGAGATCGGAAGGAAAAGTCTTCCGGTCGGTGGTCGGCCGTCGAGCGGATATTAGCCCCGCGGGCGTCGCGACGCTGTCGACACCGGCGTCACCGCACGCCCCCCTGTCCGTGGCACGGACGAGAAAAGCCGTCGTCCGGTTCGGCAAACACCGAAGTTCA
>NW_027586846.1:0-1372 GCF_028453695.1 Augochlora pura
TCGAGTGCAAAGGGTTAATTATGAAACGTACATATGCAGCGTATATTGTGTCACGAAATGTAACGATCGTTGTAATAACGATCACGTTCCACGAAGATATCTCTTCATCGAAAGCTAATAGCTTTTGGAGCATCGAATAGAAGCGGCGGAGAAATTGAAAACACGTATCAAGCTCGCATCTAAAAGTCAAAGCTGGTTGGATCAATGCACCGCCGGAAACCTCTCGTAATACGGCCAAGTGAAATTAGGTTCGGGAGTTCAAGGTCGGCACCGTCGATTCTCCAAGGATGATCACGAATCACGGACGGTTCCAAACATTTTGTCTTTAATGGCCCCGATTCAATTTCGTTGAAAGAGAGCAGCCCCGGCGTGCAATGCAGCAGGCTAATTTCAATCGAGTTCGCGAGAAAAGTTTGATCGATGAAACAAAACTGCGATTCCAATTCAGGGTGCGGGCGATGGAAGAGTAAACGATAAGCTTGTGTTCGTCGAACTTCTCTTAACGACTGCGAAGTTCCCTGTACGAGGAACTTGAACAACAAGGTCGCTGCTTTAACTGTTCTTTTTTTATCGAGTCCTTAAGGGAGGGCATTCAGGCGAAGTCGACTGCCAGTGTTCAGCCAGATCGAAATTTGATCAAATGCATTTTAATAAAACATGTTTACGCTGTTCCAAATTACGTGCAAATTAATCTGCCAACTAATATTTTCGACGATAAATTTTTGTTATGTTGCAAAAGTTGGATTGAAAAATCCATAGCCAATTCTCTCCGAATTTAACCCCTTACCGTACTTTGGCGAATCTGACTCGTCGTTATGATTTCTAACAATAACCTGTTAAATGCGAATGTTATTTCGTCTTTTTAAGGAATAAAATTCTGTATTTTCGCCGCTAATATTTAAGCGCTGAAGTAATATTAATTTTATTTCTCCTCTAAGAAATTATTCCAATCGAAAATTACTTAATCATTGTAACTGCGATTATAAAAGTACTGCAAGGGGTTAATGGAGTTATTCGGCTTTAAATATTGTCCGGATATTTTTCGCGTTCGTTGTATGTGTTCGATCGACATTTCGAAAAAAGGAAATGAAATATAATCGCAAAGAGAACGCCGCGACATAAACGGTCCCCCGGGATCGCGTAAGAATTTCCTTATCGAAGGACATAACGAAGAAAACCTTGGGTCTAGCTACTCCAGAAGGTGTCACGGCACCGAGACGTGTGTATGTAGAAGTGAGTCATGCGTTCCCGGGTCTCCTGTGCCGGTTAGAAATTATGGGGCAAAGGAAAGTCATCGGAGCGCCTTGCTGCAATTGGAATTTCAGTCGATCGATTTCGCACCCGGATAATAAAGGGACTGAAAGTAGAGCCG
>NW_027586847.1:0-1372 GCF_028453695.1 Augochlora pura
GTCTTAATCCACTGCAATACAATAGTTGAATCTGACCAAAATCTAATCGAGTCAAAGGTTATATTTGACAAAGTCTTCGCTACCTCCTTGTATAAACGTATTAATAGCCTAGCCGCGCAAAGCTCTAAACGCGGTAACGATATAGTCTTAAGGGGGGCTACTTTGGATTTCGCGCATAATAGAGAGACCTGTACACTACCTGAGTGGTCAAGGGTACGAATGTATATGCAGGCACCGTAGGCCCTTTCACTGGCATCGCAATAGCCGTGAAGTTGTATTTCTCGTGAGTTTTCTAGTATTGTTCTCCGAGGGCACGAAAAATTGTCTAAGTGAGCCAGCTCATTTCTGGTCTCTAACCATACCTGGGCTATATCCTGGGGAATAGGTTGATCCCAAGTGACCTTCGACTTCCAAATATCCTGCATAATTATTTTTGCGCGTATAATTACGGGACCGAGAAGTCCAAGGGGATCGAATAATTGCGCTATTTGAGATAAAACTAGTCGCTTAGTGAGTCTAATTCTGCTAAAGGGGTTTACTGCGTAAGTTATGGAATCACTGGACGGATTCCAAGAAACTCTGAGTGTTTTTTTTGTTTGACTGAGATCTAAGCATAATGCTTGTTGATCGTTGTGGTCCTTTAAGTCGCTAATCAACTTATGATTATTTGAGGCCCATTGACGTAGATGGAAGCCCCCTAATTTAGCTAATGCAATCAACTCAATGCGTAAGCTGATTGCTTCATTAAGCGTAGATGCGCCGGTAAGCAAATCATCGACATAGAAGTCTTTCTTAAAAATTCGCGACGCATTTGGAAATCTATTACGTTCGTCCTCGGCTAGTTGCTGCAGACATCGTACCGCTAAAAATGGAGCCGAAGCAGTTCCATACGTGACTGTATTCAATTGAAATGTTTGTATTGATTCTTCTTTCGAATCGCGCCATAAGATTTTTTGAAATTTCGCATCATCAGGATGCATTTTAATTCGTCTAAACATTTTCTCTATGTCGGCCGTTAGGACGAACATGTGCAAGCGAAATCGTATTAAAATAGCCCATAAATTATCCTGAATGGTGGGACCGACCAAAAGGGCGTCATTTAAAGATATGCCCGAGGAGGATTTTGCCGAAGCGTCGAAAACTACTCTGACCTTGGTAGTGGAACTGCACTCTTTTATTACCGCGTGGTGTGGCAGGTAAAAATCCTTGCCATCTTGCGCCTCGCTGACCTTTGCCATGTGGCCTAATGCTAGGTATTCCGACAGGAATTTTTTGTATTGTATAAAAAGATCAGGATCTTTGCCGAATTTGCGTTCGAGTGAATAGAATCTCTTGAGAGCAAGCTCTCGAGATTCGCCTATGAAATTCTTCT
>NW_027586848.1:0-1372 GCF_028453695.1 Augochlora pura
TTATTATTTATTACTGGGTTGGCGATGCGTTGAATATTTATGTTGGCTGTTACGAGCCGAGGGCCACTGCACACGTGGCCGGAGGTAAATGAGTCGTGCGGAAATTTGGGAGGATTTCGTGGACTGGCCGGTGTCTCTTTCACCACCGGGTCGCCACCTTAGTTAGGATAGGGTTCGCGGACTGGCCGTTGCCTCTTTCATCAACGGGTCGCCGCCTCAGTAGGAGGTTCGTGGACTGGCCGTTGCCTCTTTCATCAACGGGTCGCCACCTTAGGTGTAGGGATGTTTCACGGACTGGCCGGTGCCTATTTCATCACCGGGTCGCCGCCTTAGGTGTAAAGGTTGGAGATTGCGTGGACTGGCCGTTGTCTCTTTCACCAACGGGTCGCCACCTGGTGTAAAGGTAGAAGGGTTCGTGGACTGGCCGATGCCTCTTTCATCACCGGGTCGCCACCTTAGTTAGGAAATCGTGGACTGGCCGTTGCCTCTTTCATCAACGGGTCGCCACCTTTGGGGATAGGTTTTGTTCGCGGACTGGCCGTTGCCTCTTTCATCAACGGGTCGCCGCCTTAGGAGGAAATTGCGTGGACTGGCCGATGTCTCTTTCACCACCGGGTCGCCACCTTAGATAGGAAGTTGGTTTCGTGGACTGGCCGATGTCTCTTTCAACACCGGGTCGCCACCTCAGTAGGGTAATAGGGTTTTGGTTTGACTCTAATTTTGCCTCGTAACTTCAAAGAAATATTAATAGATACACCTCGAGCGGTAAAGGTGTATCTTTGTGAGATCGTTACCAACAACTGACTCGAACTGGGAGATGGATTAAAAATAACTTGTACACTGAATTGAAAGTAAACTAATATAATCTAACAACTTCAGTCTGTTACAAGTGCGTAAGTGTAAGTGTAAGATTCGCGATGGTCCTAAGACACGCTCCCTGGTTTTCGCACCAAGTCGGCGGGGGTTAACTATTGCTCGAAGGAGAACTCGACTCGATCTTGCTACGTCTCGCGTCGCGATTTGACTTGAAACTGCCCGCTGAGTAGAAAAATCTCAGCCCTTTTATATGAAGCTAAACTAGAAAATTCGGTAGTGGGAACCGCGCCTACGTGACCCAGATCATGCCGTGGATGATACCCAGAATCGGAGACGTGTGACCCTTATTGAACTCGCGCCTAGATTAGGGCGAAGACTGGGCCTACGTGACCAGACCGTACCGCGGATGATACCGAGAATCGCGAATGTGTGGCCCTTATTGAATGCACGCTTATACGGCGAATTAGATATTCTATTTTTGAATGAAAGCACTGCGTTCACCGCCGACGTTATCTAGCATATGTCTTCAAGAAGAAAAGAAAAACGTCGTGAGAAA
>NW_027586849.1:0-1372 GCF_028453695.1 Augochlora pura
TCGCGTATTAACTATAATATATATATTAATTAACATAGACAATTTTTGCTTCTCTTAAACGCCAGTAATTTAATTATAATCACTAACAAAAAGCTCTGCGATCTTGCTATCACTTCAATTCAATTAAATATATACAGGGTGTCTCAAAAATGTCTTACAATTCTTTCACAGTCAAGAGAGAGATTCCTCTGGTCATTTGAAACAACTTTTTCCTTTACAACAATTTTCTCTGTAGCACCGTTCACGAATTATCAAGGAAAAACAATGACCAATAAAAAGCTAGTACCAGTAACGCGAGACACCTCCCACTCGCCCCACAACGCCTCTCATTGGCCACCGTTTTTCCTTAATAACTCCTTAACAGTGCCTCACAGAAAATTCTTCCAAAGGAAAAAGTTGCTTCAAATGACCCGAGGAACCTTTCTATTAATTTCGAATCATTTTTGAGATACTTTATAATTTCTTTATTTCTGCCATTCAAAGAGAGAGAGAGAGAGCGAGAGAGGGAGAGAGACTGGAGAGTGAATTTTCCAGTGTCGAATTAACGTCGGCATTGTTTTGGGATCTTTCCGGCAGCGGAGCAACTCGAGGATCGACTGAGCTTCGCGCTGCTTCGCATCACGTTTGATAATGCTCGATGACGCGACGCTCATCCGCTGGGAATAAAGCGTAGACAGCACTCTCTCTCTCTCTCTCTCTGTATCTTTCCTCCGGGGCTCTTCGTTTTATTGTTTCGCGGGATAGTCTAGCGCTGCGGTCTATTCCCGTAGAGATTTCGCCGGATCGATTCGAGAACTAGCCGACTGAGAATGATTCGTCCATCACGAACCTGAGCGAGTTGTTCAATGGAGAATGCAGGGGATCTGCATTCTTGGCGCTGCGAACCGGTTCGCCGTGTCTCGCTTTTGACTACCAGCGTCTTAGATCACAGTGGAAGGAAATAAATCCTTCTTCTTTTGTTTCGTTCCTCGATTAACATCTTTGCTGTGTTATTTTCCTTTTAGTTAGGATGACGGAAGGTTTTTGATTATAATTGTTGCTTGGAGGAAGGAGGACATTTTTAGTGTGTCGAAATGAGAAATTTGTATTTAGTGTAGCTTGTTTCCTTGAATATTTATTATTTAATATTGGGGAGGAAGAGATAGATTTTTATTCAAACTCATGGCATAACCTCAACAATTTCTTAATATTTATAGCCAATGTTATTCAACACCACATGGTCCTTCAACCCTTCGACATCTTTAACACCTCGTCAACCATTTAAAATAATCCCCAATTAATTCCTAGCTAACAAGATTTATAAAACCTGCCACGCATTGATAACGATAATAAAAATGTTAATAATGTCTACCTACCAGCTGGTACGATGTGG
>NW_027586850.1:0-1372 GCF_028453695.1 Augochlora pura
AAAAAAAGGGGTTTTCTCACAGTATATTGCACAGTATTCAGGAAATAAAATAAGTATTTTTTAACAATGAAGTTTTACTTTGAAAAAAGATTACTCCAAGGAGTAATTAAAAAGTCTAGTGAATATATCAATGAAAAGGCAATTTAATTTTCTTTTATAAAATTGACAATTTTTAGTATGATGTAAAAAGGTATCTACACATACGTACTTGTTACAGTTTCCTACTATTAATTTTAAAATAAATTCAACGTTATTATAACAATTTTTTATCGGTTTTTTAAAATTTAACCTTCTGTGAGTGTACGAATATTTTGTAGAGTAATATACAATATTGGAGTTATGAGTTGAAAATAGCTTCATATTATAGTATAAACACTTTGAATATGAAACGCGTAGAGATGACGTACTTTATTGAAAATATCTTTTTGGAATTGTTAATACTAATTGCACCATCGCCAATCAAGTAACCGGTTTGATAATTTTTATTTTACAATCACTGAAATTGTAAGCATACTTTCGCCAGATGTCGTTAAATAAGATTATTTATTGTAACACATATTCCTATAAAAATTGTAAAAAATTAAAATTCTTTACGCTCGGTATGTTTAGTAATAAACGATATTTATTTCTGAAAATTGTAGAGTTCGAATAGTCAGACTAGTAACACGAACCAGAGAAACGATTCAGTCTCCAAATGATTAAAGAAAAACAGTATTTCAAGAGCTGATCATTTAATTCAGAAGATGTATAATGATAGGAATCTCTCAACACTGTGAAAGTAATGATTCTTGACAGGCATAAGCTCTTCGCTATCAAGAATCTGTAACTTAATGGCCATTGATGTATCATAAACCTCAAGACGCAACACAGCAATTGATGTGACCGCAAGGCGTCCAACCCCTTAGGGTATAACCCTAGCGAGCTAAACCATAACGGATATCACGCCTATATGTAGTACTCTAAGTAGTAACCACCACCACTAACCTTCTGGTTATCCAAACATGTACAGGGTATCCCACGGGCAATCGTACACCTGTGGAGGGAGTAATTCTACATGAGAAAATTAGCCGAGAGTAACACAATCAAATGGTTTCATTTAAATCATCACTTTCGGAAAATTCGATTACATGCTTTCATCGAGCTACCACATGCAGACTTGTGAAAATATTTGAAATGAAAATAAGAAATGACTGTTGTTCGAAGGTACTGTATCATATCGATCATTTTGAAATAATAGTAATTTCCATAATGGTTAATCTCGTTATTTTTCATTTTAGATATTACAAAAATAATATTCCATACAACAATAGGAACAAAAAAATTTCATTGCGAGATAACATTGTAGCGTCAGCAGCTACTTAAAAATTTAATG
>NW_027586851.1:0-1372 GCF_028453695.1 Augochlora pura
AGACACTTTCGAGCTGTTAAACGAAGATTAGCCCGATCGTCGAAGAAGGCGGCGGAGAGGCCCGCTGGCAAAACAACAATCTCGTCCCTAATTGCGTTAGGCGAATCTCGGCCGCGCGCGCGCTCGCCTCTACCTAGTTCACGCAGTTAGCGTGCGCCGCCATTCTCAGGATTTCACGCGCACGCGCGCGCGCGCGCGCCTCTCGTCCTCCTTTTGCCTTGCCAGGGAGGATCCCCCGATCGCTTCCCACGCGACCTTTACACCTCTCTGCCGACCACGAAAACTCGACTACCCGATTTCGTACGCGGATAAACACGATCGCCGACGGAGTCACGGACTCGAGAGCGAGCGCTCGCGCGCGCACGCGCAAAACCTGCACCGGAGAAACGCGTTCTCCGGCAGTAACAATAGATAAGGATCGGACGGCGGCTCGCGCACGCCAAGGCCCGTCAAGGAGTCTGATTTCAAATTCGAGAGAAACTTCCCGTTTGCCAGAGCCGGCCTCTTCGGTGCTCCGATACTACCGCGATACTCGCGCGATCGCTGCCGCGGTCGGCGTACCAATTTCTCGGTTTTTTTTTAGAAGAACAGGCTAACATTTTCTCGGGCCGTGGGATATGGAAGCGTTGCGAAAATTGCAGACGAAACCGCCCGAGGCAACGGTTTCCATATAGGATTCTACGCCATTATCGAACGGCCAAGGTTTCAGTGCCGGCTGCGCGGCACAGTCGGCGAAACATTTCCCAAGCGAGAACCAGGCCAAAGACATGCCCACGTCGATCGCCCACGATGTTTACCCAATCTCGTACAAATCCTCCGCGATTAACAGTTGCAGTCGCTACCGCGGCCGCGAATGCGGTTGCCGGGTCGCGGACTGGACACACTCCGAACGGCATCCTACGAAAGGGGAACACAGAACGCGAGAGTAGCAAATTGAATTCGAGATCCTGAAACTCTCTTGATACTACGTTTGGAAATGTCTCTGGGAGTATACGAGTTAGCACGGCTATCGCCGGACCGTTCCTTCAAAATAGTATTTCGCACGATTTTATTAAATCGAGTCATAAATAACTTTCCCTTTTTTTAACAGACATTTAGCTCGTTTTCATTCGTCTTCTTATTTCCTTTTTATTATCTTGGACAATTATCTATACGGTAAAAGCAAAAGCTCGCCCGTCTCGATGACTCGTAACGGGTAGATGGGAACAATAGATCCTACCTAGCTGCATCGGAAGTTATTTATGATTTGATTTAATTAATATTGCGCGGATGGTGCTGTTAACGTGCACGAACAAAACATTTCGTTTCATATGAATACGAGAGAAGTTATTTAACCTAAACTTTGCGTGCTTATAGTTCAGCGAAAAAAAAA
>NW_027586852.1:0-1372 GCF_028453695.1 Augochlora pura
GTGTGTGTGTACGTGTGCTAACGTTTGGGAAGTGTTGCATACGTACGCGTTTCCACGGGATATGAACAAATCGTAATATATCGAGGGAATGTGAACGAGCATGAAAGGGAGATCGGGAGGGAAAAGCAGAACATGTAACTAGTGTCGTACAACGAACACTTCTTTACAATTTGGTATTAACAAATATATTTTCCTCGTTCTCCTTCTCAACAAATATTCAAATTTTTTACTCGTGCTTAATCGACGAGGAAAATTCGTATTTGAAGATCTGTAGTTTAGTTATAATATTTAAAATGTGAACATATATAAAACGAACATAAACTGTACTTTTAAAAAATGTATAGATAAAGCATAGAGGAGCGAACAGACAGAAAAATAAACTAAAAATGTAGACGTGCGATTTATTAAAATTGCTTGAGAGATAGAGATATAGAGAAACAAGATTAGTTCCTACGTTTTGCAATTAACTTAATATTTATATTATAAATTTATATTTTGCGTAAAGATCCACAGTCTAGTGCTGTTAAATTAAGTTAAATTAAGTTAAATTAATTACGCTTGGTTAAAATTCTCCTTAGTGACTAGGTCTGAAAGATATATTGTGCACAGTGATTTCGAAGTTAAATTTGGCGCGATATAGTTCCCTCTCGAATTGGCCGTGTCTCGATCAAGTCTATATTAAGCCTAAATATATTTGGTCCAGTTCTCTCTGCAGATAGATAAGTCTCGCGAAAAAAGATTCGAATGACTGATCAGGCTGTCCGTAGAACCAGCCGCGTAGAAAGTACGCGTCTACGCGGTTTCTTTCGATCGTATTAAATGAACCATAAAGGTAATCAATAAATGACAACCGGGAACGCAATCCACTCGATTATCGAGATCGGCAACATTGTTATTCGTGGGGAGCCGGTAAAAAAAAATCGGTCAGAATTCCTGGATCGCGGTATATCTGATCCGATTTTTTTTTCACTTTCTCCGGGACGGGAGTCGTTACGGGTTGATTGCATTACATGCAGCTGCAGAAAATCGAGCGAGCCACCGGGCGAGCGCGCGGCGCGCAATCGCGGTGCATTATGCAGCCGTGACTTTCGTCTATCTATCCGGTCGACGTCTGTTCTGGCTTAATTAGCCTAACCCGCTTATTATGCATTTTAATTCATCGTTTCCGCGGTTCCGCTGCCGGAAAGGCTTAATAAATCCGCACGAATTCGCGGCTGTCCGGTGGGAATTTAAACGGCGGACGCGGCTCGAAGAAAAATATCTGTGTCGGACGAGTGCCTCGATGCAACGCGCGCTACTCTGGGAAACGATAACTTGCCGTTAATGATACTACCTTGATCAAAAAGTTTTAGGACTTTATTCATAAAATCAA
>NW_027586853.1:0-1372 GCF_028453695.1 Augochlora pura
CGTGAAGTCTTGAAGAATCCATAATAAACCGAACTATATATAGATATTATTAATAATTAGAAATAAAGGCTATTATATTTCCAAGCTAAACAACCGTCGAATCTTCTACGACAATCGACACTTTCGCGATAGTTTTTTTCTTAAAATTCTTAAAAAATATCTGCAGAATTGGATGCCATGGTCAGTTTCTGTCTCAAATGAACATCTTCATATAATTTAATTTCATTACATATTTTTTTATTATTTTCGGCTCTTTCATTCAACGAGAAACTCACGGAGAAACAGTAAGTATTTTTTTTCTAATTTGTCTACATATTTTACTTTTATATATACATTTCAATAAGTAATTTAAATTAATTCTCTTTTTTAGTGAACACAGACCAAGAACAGTTAGTAAAACATTTGAAGACAATGGCAGGTAAGCTAGGAACTTGCCCATATTTCTGTAGAACGGCCAGATTGCGTCTTGCACGGTTCCCCACTCTCTACTTTATATGGTTTTGTACTAGTAGTGCTATCTTTCAATGTTGACAAAGATTTTACTCTTAATTCTTTTTTTAGTTACCCCTGAAACAACGGAGTTGCCAACTCCAACCGAGTTGCCGACTGCAACCCCGGTGGCAGACACAATGGCGTTGCCTCCCCTACAGGGTAAGTTAAAATAATTAATACCAGCCGCACATATTACTGTACGCAGAGAGATTTCCGGCTGATCTAATGAAATTTGTTTTTTGTTAAACCAGCAATGTTCCATCAGTTTATACTATATATGCAGCAGCAACCACAACAGCAGCAGCAAAAAGAAGAGGGAGACAATGATGCTGCTAAAGTAAAGCAGCAATGTAAGTTATACTTTAACATTTTTCGGGAAATTACGCAAATTAGTAGAGGCAGTACTGAAGTAATGTCTAAATTATGTATGCATTTAATTTATATATATTACCGAGAAATTTTATATTTTTCATCTCAATTCAAATACGTAGAAAATAATGCATAACTTTCTTTTTGTAGATAGAGGAACATCTGCGGGCTCTTCGCGAAGAGGCCGTGGAGGCCGAATTATTAAGGGAAGATCTGCGGGTTTTTCCCGGAGAGGCCGTGGAGGCCGAGGTGGTGGTTGCCAAATTATTATTATTAATAAATAATTTAATTAAAAAGAAATGTACGTTTTCATTTTTCTATCTTCTTTTTATCCTTTAGTCTGTCGGCATTTTTCTTATAAAATCCTATTGGTTTATTTTTGTTTTTTTTCAGTTCACTAAAATAACTAATCAATGTATATATATTTTTTATAATGTAGTTTACATATGTTACTAGATTATTAACAATTCAATTCATTTTGTGTTCCCGCTTTCCTCAAAATACCGATACT
>NW_027586854.1:0-1371 GCF_028453695.1 Augochlora pura
TTTTATTATTATATATACAAAATTTTTTTCTTAGGAAAAAAAGGAATTTTTACGTATGGTATAATGGTAATATAATTTGTTTTCATGTTTATGTCAAAAATTTTGTTCTCGGTTCACGCGCTAAGTGTGAAAACAGGCTTTCCGGCCGGGCGGTAGGCGCGGAGCGCGCGGCCCGCAAGCTCCCGTGCTATTCACCGGCTGGCGCCAGAGTCCTTCCCGGCCGCTCGGTATCTCGTCGGTCGGAACAGCGTTGGATTTTCGGCTATTGTACGATCTCGGTCGAGATTAGATCGGTAGAGATGATCATTAGGTAGCACCTAATGTTGACGAATGCGTAAAGATCTGCATCGTAAGTTTCAATTCCAAAAATACTAATAAAGTGATTGGCAGACCCGGTGCAAGGTTCGAACAAGGGTGGAAGATTATTAACACGTTGAGCGCTACATCCGCCATCGGTGGCGGACACTAGACTTTCCGTTTAGGCCGCGTCAGTCACCGTGTAACATGATATAGAATTATAAAATTTATTTAAAATTTACTTAATTTTGATTCATTACAAGACTAATGGTTTTCATTGAAACACGGTAAACATAAAAACTGTTTTCTTTCCCGCTTATTACAAAGTTTGACAACTCGCTTAGTCTTTTTTTCTGGCCATTGCTCTACCATCTTCTGTTGCATTTTGATCATAACATAATTTACAATATTTCCGTACTTGGCGCGTAACGTGTTGAATGAATGCCTATAGGAATCAGGTTCCAAACGTAAACTATCTTCTACTGCGATAAGAAACACTGGCCCTACGATGCCCTTCTAAGCGGCGCGCGTGGCCTGAACGGGATTGCCTTAGAAATACGCGTGGCGCTCAATGTGTTAAGGCATCTAAAATGTTCTATTTTACGAAAATATATAATGTTTTAAATATTTTTTTGACGATTCAGTGATCAGAAACATGCGAGTAAGACCGGCGTTCGGGGTTTAAGTGGCCGATACATTGCCGTCGCTCAGGTTTTAAATGTCGAGTTCGATTCCAATTCCAATACTTATAAATCGTAGTGAATAAGAAACGCGTATTGTACCGTTATACTTAGAATATATTTCTATTTAAGTACAAGTTCAACTTCACTTAATTGTTACATCCTACATCCAACGACCGCGAGACCCGCGAGTTAATATACACCGAGGAGATTCGTATCGTGCGGGAATATTGCGCTCCTCGGCGACGCCTTCTTTTGCCTTGAAAAGAACTCATTGAGGTCCAGCTCGAGCCGACGATGATCGACGCATCCAGGATCCCGATCACCGACCCGAGACGCGACTTCTACATTCGACGCAGCAGAAAGACCAGTCCAGTAGAAGTCAGCCCAGCAG
>NW_027586855.1:0-12100 GCF_028453695.1 Augochlora pura
CAGCCTAGTTGCGGGAAGATATTCAACATCAGCCGCGGTTCGCTCGCTATTGTCAGAATCGTGGGAGTAAAAGCGAATGAAATAGAAAGTTCCGGGACGAATAAAACGAAAAATATAGTCGTCGAAGAGGGGGCGGCGAAACGCCGGAGTTCTACCATCCTGGGTAGGACGGGGGAATAAGACTTTTTCCAGCGAACCGTCTGAAACGGCTTCGCTAAACAAGCGGAGACACGGCGGGCAACGTCCCCGTCATTGAAATAAACTAGTTTATCTTGTTGACCGCACGCTCGTACGTTCGATTTCCTTCCGTCCGGTGGCCGACGTTCCTGGAGGACTTTCCTCCGGTGACGGCCGGAAGGCGGTAATGCAATAACGACTTTATTAGGGTTATCGACGCACGCACGTGGCTCACCCTCTGACATTTTAACTCTTCGCTCGTGCCCGCTGCGGTGCCAAACCCCTCGGCCGCGTGCCCCGGAGGGCGACACAGCCTACTACTGTCTACGCTGGCTAATTACTAATTATCTTTCAATCTTAATCGATCCCCGTGACCGCGCGTTTTCGTCGTGACAGATGTCCTTTGTTTCATTTTCCTCCTGCCTTTTTTCCAATTGTAATTAAGTCCTGGATTTGACGTGTTTATGGGACGTATTAATAGGTGTAAGGGGAAGTAGAAATGTTAGGGGGATTTAACAAAATTGTTGCAGTATTTATAATTTTTTAAAACTGGTAAGGGAAGATATATATTTTAATTTAATTTCTGCTTTTTGCGACGGGTGTAGGACATTTTGCATAAATATCTCCTGTCTAATTATGGCTGGCATATTTTTATTTGAGAGAGAGAGAGAGAGGCAGTTTCTATTTCTTTTATATCAAATATACCAATTATTCTATTTTACCCCTTGAAATTGAAATAAATAATTATATTGAAATAATTCATCTCCTCTATCTTAAAATATTACACAAAATATCTATTTTCCATAAAAATCCATGTGTCCATCTACAAAATCTATACATATGAACACCATCCTACCAATCACTAAAATTCACGAATTTACTCAACACAACGTGTCCTCGCAACTTCCGCGACTCCCGCCAAAAAGAAAATCTGAAACCGCGCAATTACGATCGACGCGTTAATTTTCGCATTAATTACGGTGAAACGATGTTTTTGCTCGGGTAAAACCGTCGAAGAAATTCCGCGCGGCGAGAACGGCCGGCCAGACGAGAGACGCGGTTGAGTTTCCCTCCCCCGGTTCGTGGAAACGGCGTGCGAGCCGTAGAATTTCACCGGGGAAGATCGATTTTATCGTCGACACATGGAAATTCCTGCCAGGTATTTATACGCGGCGACATATTCGCTTCGCGTCCGGAGTGTTGATCGGGGAAAATTAATTGCAGCGCTGCGAGGGAATTCTCTCCCCCGTCGTCGATGCGCACGCCACCGGTAACTACAATTAAATATCACGAACGGCTGTGTCCGATTTAGCGGACGAATGCGGGCTAGGCGAATGCAATTTTGCCCCGTGTACCGCGGCCGCGACTCGGAAATCCGCGCGAGGACAGGCTTTCGGTTTCGCCGCGTTCGCGTGCTGAAATTAACGGGCAAAACAACCGTTTAAAACCTCCGAAAATTACGGCGGCGAAAGTTAGCCGCGATGATGAAACGGCCGCGGTCGAAACCGTTCTCTTTGACGCGCCGTGCTCTCTAGCCTTTTTTTATGGAAACGTCTATCTCCGTAAAAATTGGTTCATTTGTGTGCATTGAGATAAGAAATAGCGTCGTTATTTGATCTTATTAACCCTTTCGATACGAGCGTCAAATTTTGCATAGAAAAACATAGTCAAGGTATATGTATCTTTTATATGAAGATTGTCCTAAGCGTTAAATAAAAACTGTGCTTAATAAAACAATGTTTATTAAACAATAAGTTCTAGCTTTAGTATTAAGAGATACTGTTATTTATACCGGTCATCGCATCAGTGCCGGATATATACGGCACTCGTACCGAAAGGGTTAATTCGCGTATTTCAGCTGGATGACATTCTTAAGAATTTAGCAATAAATTCACATGTTTCTTTTCGACAGAATAGCGTCTTTTATACTTGCGAACGATGCATTTTAATCTCGTTTTCAACTCGCCGATATTTTTCATTCTCGATGGTGGAATTTGTACCTATTGTAGGGTTCAATGACCGCAGCGAGCCGATCATATTGTCGAGGAGGCTTGTCTACGAAAAACCTGCACTCTGAACCACGCCAAATGGGAGCAACGAACTCGGAAGACCGCGGTTTTTCATATTGTTGTTAAAAGACAGGGCGCGATAAATAAATCAGAGCCATTGAAGTGGACAGCGTTCAGTGATCTAGCAACCACCGTAAAGTGTCTGTCATTTTTATCCGTATTAATTGCACGTTTTTATTACATTTTTATCGATCGTGAATTTCGTACTCTATTTTATCTTTTTACTGTATTTCATTCTTTTATTACAAAATTTTTACCGTCGCGAGAATTTTACACCGAAAAAATTAAATTAAAAGAGCGAAGAATATTGAGAATTAATTGATGGTCTACTATTTTATAAATCTATATAGCTAAAGTCGATAACAAAAATTGAAAAATATGTTAGCACGCTATCTTCAATTAATTAAAACTATTACAAATAGGAAATCAAGTTTAATCATTGCAGATAGTTATTATTAAATCTATCGGAAAGTTATATTCGATGGTGTTATTTTAAATTCACATTCTTGATAAATTCTTAAAAAATGATACTTATAAATTATAATCACACTGGCAAGTATAAAATTAGTAAAGTATACAATTATTAATTGCATATAAAATTTATCGTTTTCTTTTATATCAGGAACAGACAGAACTTTTCGGTTATATATATTGCTTAAACATCCACATTCATTATTAATCAGTTCGATGTAACGAAACAACCGCGTTTATTAAACAATAATATTTTACAAAAATGTCGCAGGTACCATTCAAAAATGCTCCGCGACATTCCTGTAACGTGGTACTGAAACAATTATTTCTGGAAGGAACACGGACGTTGAATGGAACAGCGGAAGAGGACCGGGTACCGTGGAATCTATGGGTTTCATTTTTTACTGGCCGCAGTGAAAACGTGTAATTTCCTTGTGGGTGTATGTTTACCATTGAATGGGATCCGGGAAAGTTTGCGCGGCGTGTTAGAGCCGGCGCTGAAAGTTAATTCGTCGGGAGTGCCGCAAACTTGGACGAAACACCCTGTTAAAATCCGCGGCAGCGTTTCACGGTCGAGCGGGCACTCGGCATTTTTAATTGAAAAAAATTTATGCCAGACGCCGTCGCGCGGCTGTCGAGATCCGCGCGGGCGTCGGATTTTTCCGCAAAAGAAAAAAAGGAAACGTAACGTTTCTTCGTGAACGATGTTGCGTTAAACGACGAGGAGACACCGTTGAACGTGTCGAATGCCACGGGAAATATCGAGGCGCCGCGACGACGCACCCGAAAAATACGATTTATTTCCCGGGCGCGGGTTCGCCGAGCCGCGAGCTCGCTGAAAAATTTCTATCGACGCTGTTTTCATCGATCTCTTGCGAACAACTAATACTTCCAAATTAATTTGATTATCATCGTAGGGAAAGTTAAAAGGTCGATCGAGGAAAAGTGATTCGATCATGGAAAATCGTTTTACAGGAAAATGCTAAAAGACCCCTTCTGACGGTTTTTGTAAAAACAGTGTTCCATTGAAATTTCAGAAAATGTCGTTCGACGTATTTCGTGAAAATAGCGTTTTTTAAAAATTTAAGTGCCGTCTAACCTCTTCGACAAAGATGGTACCGCATTAAAATTTTAGAAAATATATTTTCACCCCTCTGGCAAAAATAGTATTAAATTAAAAATGTAGAAATCGTCAAAGGTTTCTGGTAAAAACAGTGTCGACTGAAAATTTTAATGGTGTTCTGTATTTGATAAAAATAACATCGAATTCGAAATGCTGACTTTTCAACCCTGTTCGTAAAAACAGTTCGGATAATCAACGCACATTTTATTTCCATTCGCAGTGTTCCTATCTCGTATAAAACACGGCGCCGCGGTTTATGAGCGACTCTGTACGCTAAAAAAGATCATCGCGCTCGTAAAAGATAAAACTGCAAGCTACACAAATATTCAAATGGACTGCCGCAGCACCCTTAGCTACTCGAGGAATCCTTGAATGCGCGCAGACTTAAACATTTCAAGCCCTTAGATGACGAAAACGGATTTCTACGCCGGCGTGGCATGCATTATTCACTGCGGGAAAACGTGAACAATGACTCTCCGTAGCTCGAATTATTTAATACATTTGTTTATCGTCGTTTACTTGTATTACGTATTTACAAAGCTGTTTACATTATTTAAAAAATCCTGAACGCTGAAAAATCAAAGTTTTGTTTTAAAGAAGCGTATTGTTTATAATTTCAGCCTTTGAGGCAACCTTAAAATTTAAGCCTTAAATAATGGTTACAATAATCATTATAGTATTATTGCAATATTACAAACAACTCTTCTTTTTACAATGACTTATATTGTTTTATAGAAGTATTTGGTTTATTGGTTATAAAATACTAAAAGCAAATTTCATTTTCCCGCGGAATGTAGAAAGAACAACACGATTGATGATAAAATAACTTTCTTTATATATTCTGGGGAAAATTGAGTTTTGCATATGGACGAAGTAGAAATGGTAAGTCAGGATCAGACGCGTCATCCTATTCAATAACCCGCGTACCCCGTGCGAATTTGAAAGCTCGTTTTTCTCGAAAAGCCTCGTACACGAAACTTTATTATACACTCCATCTTTCCATGTATAAAAAAATTTGGTTGCTTATTAAACGTTAAACCCATCACATAGAGACCAGAATTATTAACATCCTTTTATAGGATATAAATAAAAGAACTTATTAGAAGAAATTAAAAATCCTGAAATAAAACTAAATAAATTTAATCTTGATGTATTGATAAAGCAACAGTGATGTCGTTAAAAGAATTTTAAAATATTGTTCCATTATTTCTAATTTATTAAAATAAATAGAAAGAGAACAGAAAGAAAGAGTAAATTGTTTCGAATTATTTAATAAAAAATGTCTGTCGGAAACATAATCAGTTTCTACTTATATTCTTATTTAACTCTAATCCCCGATACATTAAAAAATAACCTCCCTCGTCCGAACTGGACTCCAAGAAACCAGAAATATTAATTAATTAATATTGCATACTATAATAACAACTAGACAGCAAATTCCACGCACTTGCGAGAAAAAGTAACCTTAATTATTAATCAAAGTGCAAAACCGCGACGACATCGGAAGCATTCGAGAACATTGTCAGTTCATCGCCAACCCATCGCGTCTATAGAAACAGGAAATACATTTGCATCTAATTTCTATCGAACAATAACGAAATCGTTCGCGGACGTTTACGTTTCCCGCGGGCGATCGCAAAGACAAACGGGGTTTAATTTAAACGAAAGTTGCTCCCGCCAGCGTCTCTGCGTCTGGCATCGATTGGGTATTGAAACTTAATTCCGTGGGCCGACGACGGTCCCACCCGCGCCGTCGTTGACGTGACGGACAAAAGATGGCCGTCCGGCCGCGCCGGTTGAAATATTGACGAGAAATTAATGTTCCATGGCGATTCCGCCGTGGACAGGTCTCGCGCGGCGCGGCGCGACGCGAATATGCGAGGGCCTACGTAAGGGTTGGCTCACGACTGGCGTCGAGTGCAAGAGAGTCTCTTTGCACCCCGTCGATCAATATTCCGTCCAGTGGCGTAGCACGGAAAACTATTTCTTTTTCCCCCCTTTCGCGTCGAACTACTTCGCAACTCCGGCTTCTCGCCATCGAGGCAAGGCCCGGCGAACCGACCATAACCGCCGGCCGTCTCCCGCGTAATTCCGGAAGTTACCGTCGCGAAATGCGCGCGGTGGCGGCGACGACGATTCTACGCGATCGTTTTCAACCCCCTCGCGACCCTCTCCGCCCGACACCGCGGCGAGTCCAATTATTGTTGCGTTAAATAAAACGGAAGAATTTAGCGAAATTAGGTGTCACTTCGGCCGACTCGCCCGTGTTCCGTCGCTAATGAGCATGCACATATGCAACGCTCGAGTTTCTTAATTATTTCTGAGTTACTCGAGCTGGTTAGCCGGCCGTCCGCCTTGTCGCAACGCTTGCAACGCTTGCAGCGGGTCGAGGAACATTAATTATCGCGGTACGGTTTTATTGAATTTTCAATTGACCGGTTATCGATCGTCGCGAAATTATTTCTTAAATATATCTCTCTGTAATGATACTAAAATGATAATATTAAAACAGTCTAGTAAAATGGGGGCTTGGTATTTTCTGGATCAAAATAAAAATTCTCTGCGCCAATTTTAAATAACAGTAGCCATTTAGAATAATTTTAATAAATTAAAAATATTGCATCGACGTTCGCAAATTCCTTGAATCATTTTACACTCTATTTTTTTTTATTATTTTTAATCCTGAATGCATAGAATCTCTAATTAGAAAAAAAACAATATAAAAGAACAAAGTGTTGTCTAATTAGTTTATACGTTCTCACTGCGAACCGCCAGCTCGCGACAATAGTCGCGAAAGTGTTAAGAAGTACTTTCAATGCGGTCGCCGTTGCATTCAACGCAAGAGTGTTTACAGAATTATGGCATTGTTTGGATGAACAATGCGGCCCATCTTCAGTTATTAGCAGGCCCGCGGAAACTTTGTTTGCCGGTGGCTTTCGCGAAAAGTAACCGGTGAAAAATCAATGATTTCGCTGTACATGATTCATGGAGCAACTATAGCTCGCGAACATGTTTCCATACAACGAATAATCGACAGGCGAGCGTAGGTTGAATGACTCAACCTGTCTACCTATCTGAGCCATGGTAATTCAGGTTTAAGGGGCGAATCCACCCTCCGGAGCTCGACCCTCAAACTCAGAGATGATTCACCGTAAAGAAATAACGCGACCATAACTTTATTAAATCGAAAGTAATTTGAATATATGTTTCCTCTGAAAAGTAATCCTTTTATGGATTGTAGCCTCCAGTTTGTAAATGAACTAATTCTTTGGAGATTACTATCAGCTTTTTGCAAGTCGAACGAATTATTTTGCAGTATTTATTCGTACTTTTGCAAATCGAGTTTTCTTGATATAAAAAGTAATAGTGCAGATCAAAATTCGCGATATTTTATTCAATTTTGAAATTTAGTACGAATTCATAGATTTCAATACTTATTTATAAAATGTTATTAAATTTCTAAATCGACCATGACATTTATTAGAAATTATCATAAATAATTAAATTCGCTCTGCGAGAAAATCACCTTGATTTGCAAACAGTTGAATACGATTCACAAAGGACCTTACTTGGTCCGTGAAAAATAATATATAAATAAATAAACAATATAAATAGTTTGACCTATAAAACAGTGAATACAATTTACAAAAGGATTGATTCGAGTTACAAAGCACCGAATGCAGTCCACAAACGAATGTATTCGGGGTAGAAGACCTGTAACGTTTCGAATCAATAAGGGGTTAGTATTTCTTCCGTGGTCGGCGTCCCCGCGCGAGCACCGATAAATAAATTCCCACGATTGTAAGCAAGGTCGTGGCCATACGATTTTACGGTAAACATAACGGTAAGCAATAAGGTGGCCGTTTCGATCGCGAAAGATCAAGGGAGGGTGTTGCGCGGGGGGATCGTAACGGTGGCTGGAATCGAGCCCGCGCGTCCGTTTCGTCCCCGATGACCGATTCGTCGCCGGTCGACCGGCGAGTCTCGGAGTCTCCTCGCCCGTTCGAAGCGACGGCCGCGCGCACCGTTGCGAGGGGCGAAATAAAAATGAAGGAACGAGGACGGAGGTGACTCAATATTTTATAAGGGTTCGCGTGCAACACGAGACAGGGACCGGGGACAACGTAACAAGACGCGAGGAGGGCCGAGCCGACGCACGGAAAGGTAAACCGAGTTCATTTCAATTGTACATATTTGAGGCGGAACAACACTCGATGTTGGTTCACGTCCAATGTTCATACGCGCGGCACGAATATTATGCGACGCGCGTAGATATTCTATTCGAAATGGCTGGCATGAATATGTAGGAATCGCCCGCCACCCCGACCAGCCAACACACCCACCCCCCACCGCCCCCGCTGCCGCCCCCCGACGACCCGATCGTGCCAAAAGTCTGCCGCGATGTTGCGGTTATTGAAACAGCTTTAGTTCGCAACTGTCGAATTTACCATGGGCCACCGGGTTTCAGATAAGGAAAGACAACAGGCTGCTCTACCCCCCGTACGCCGCTCCACGGAGATCCCTAATCAAAAGTTGCCTGACTGGAGAATTTTTAAACCACCCCACCCCCCTCGCGACAGAAATTTGCATCGACTGCTTTCGATTAAACTAAAATTGCTTTTACAAATGTATTCGGTTCGATGGTGTATACCCGATGTTCCGACAACTTTTGCCGTACCGTTTACGTTGTCGCGCGTACACGTCGAATTGCATGGGAAATATCGCCTTCCAACCCACGACAGTTCTCGCGAGTTGGTTACCTCTTAGGCACAGCTGGATTTTGCGCGACTGAAACTAAATTATAATTGATCTTAATTTATATATTTTTTTGGTTTAACTATACATAGTATTAGATATTAGATATTAGTATTAGACATCGCGGGGTTGCGGACGAATAAAAATCTGAATAATTAAAATGTTATTTATTATTATCGAAGTAGAAAATATGAAGTATGACGTGAGGTAGAGGGACAAGCAAAATCTTAATACTTTAGTATTTATTTCGCTAGCAACTCCATGGGGTTGTTCTAGAGTAAATTATAAATGCATAAAATAATTTTTCGAAAAGAAAGACAGACTTTAATAATTCTTCTATAAGAAGAAGAGCTCTCTTTAAATTCAATTTTCGTACAAAACGTCTTCGCGAAAGTCCATTGTCCTCTTCTCGAACACAATTGCATTACAGTCCGGAGTCGATTTTACGACTTAAATGGACCGCGCCCGCGACGCACAGCTCGTCGCATCCGAATCTTCATGATTCAGATTTCCGACGTTGACGCGGCGAGCTCTTCCCCGTTGTTCGTGCCCAAGCATCATCGTGATGCCGTGGTGTAGGACTTGAGGGCAGGGGTGAGGGGGGTTAGCTACCGGTGCGCCGGAGGTTACTTAATTTCGGTCGCGACTCATAGGAGGCTCGGTGATCCAATTATCGCGGTGCACCGCGAACGTGAAGCACGGGTGACGCTGGGGGTTGTAAAACCCTCCGCCCCTTCGTCGTTGTCGAAGGGGGAAACCGACGGTACCTGGAAGCGGTAACGATCCTCAAAAGCGGAACGGATGATGTCTAGCCGTAGGCTCGTTCAGTGGGGAACACCATGGATCCCGTTCCTCCGACGGATATCAATTCATTTTCTCGAAAAAAATTTCCCCCCCGCCCTCTCCGACGAGGGGTTGTATTTTCGATTGAAACGCTCTCCGCCATCGACGACCGTTTCCATTTGTTTCATCTTGATTCGCGTTAGAATCGTCGCCCACCAGGGAGCTCAGATCACTTTCGCACGGGGATGCGTGTAACGCGAGTGTGTCAATTACTGTGCCCCTTAACGCGACGTCCGGAGTTTTAAAAGAATTGGATAATTTCTTTTACGTAAATCGCAATCGAGAAACATTTGAATTATATATGCGATGTTTTTAATTGCATATTT
This sequence comes from Augochlora pura, assembly GCF_028453695.1. Taxonomy (NCBI): domain Eukaryota; kingdom Metazoa; phylum Arthropoda; class Insecta; order Hymenoptera; family Halictidae; genus Augochlora; species Augochlora pura. The sequence goes on from NW_027586855.1 coordinate 9,765, forward strand.
AAATGAATACGAATTTTTTCGTAATTGAAGTATATAAAGGATGCTAAATATTTAATGAGATATACAGGACAGTTTTTTAAGGGTTGCTGTGCTTTGGAAAAGATGAAAAATTAATTTCTGTGTGTCAGTTACTCTGTATCAATTTTTGTACATTAAACTACTGTACTATACTATAAACCAATACTATATACAATATATTCACAAATTATTTAACATAATTTATTAAAAAGGACGCGATAAAATAGAGTAAATAAGAAATACTGAATTCACCCCTTAGATAACGTAGGACATTTTTGAATTACTATAGAACGTGCACATCCCTTTCAATTCTACGAACATATACTAATCCCGAATTACTCCATAATATTATTAAAAATACCTGAAACAGTTATTAAAAATATCGATCATGTTCAACATACTCTCTTCGCAAACTAGCGATCGCTTTCGCTAAAGAAATCGCGATCTTCCTGTACACAAAGAATCCGGTTGTTACAGACAGATTTACAACGCGCGCTCGAATTCTCGTTTTCACGAGCATCCCCGCGATCTTCGCGCGTTCCGTTGATCCCTCTCCGGGCACAAAGCGGTCCGCCGCGTTCAAGCTTCACAATTATTATAATTTTACGGTGCCGCGTAAAAGGATGCGGAGCTGCTTTTCAGGTCGGCGAAAGAAACGTTGGAACTTAGGTTCGCCGTTTTTTCATTAAGGGTTGCGGGAAGGGTCGAGCACGGGGGGCCATTTAATGAAACCGTAGCCATGTTTATAGATACCAGAGAGGGGAGAGGGGCCGCGTGGCTGGCGTTTCTCGCGGGGATATAAATATTATATATGTTGTTGCGGGGGCCGTTGAGCGAGCCACGGCATCGGTAGGACTTTAAGCGGCCGAAACGCCGCGGCTGCGGGGGCGATAAAGAAAAACCGCGTGGCCGGAAAAAAAGAAGCTTCTTCGCCGGGAGAGATCCGCTTTTGTGCGGGTGGGACCCGGGTTAGAGCCCGGTGGAAGCAATTTGTACCGCGCTTAAACTTTCGCCTTGTTATTTACTGATCACTCGCGGGGATCCGTATTGTTCGACGATGATGCACGATTATGGCGCGGGGCGCGATCCGAGGCCGCCGGCCAATAAAAGTTGATCCAGACGTGTGCCAGACTGTGTTTTCCGTACATCAAGGCGTTCCGAATCATTTGTCAGAACTGTACGGGATTAATGTGATGGTTATAGTTAGTCGGCCGCCAGATTTTCTCGGGGAGAATAGACCTCGAAGGAGGCACGAAAATAGGCGAGGATAGACGTCGCGGTGGAGGAAACGTCGCTTTCGTTTTCAAATTAATTAAAAATGTAATTCAGATTTATTAGATTTACAATGTTAATGCAGTATTAATCCTAATGCTATACTATGAGGTAAATAATAATAATAAATGCTATAGTATGACGTAAGATAGTAAACCAGTCTATAAGATCCAAATTAAAAAGAGAAATTAATTAAATAGATGTATAACACTATAACGTGAGGTGTCTCACGAAGGCGTAACTAAATTCACTTTTAACTAAATATAAATTCTTGATAACTCTCTTGTCTCATTATTAAATACACAAAACCCACGAAAAAGTTATAGGACGCATAACTCTCGTCAACGGCAATATTTCTGGCACGTTCGGTCCGTTTCATCGAGAACTTTCGGCGTACATCTTCCGTAGATGGAGACGCTTTGGCAACGTCGGTGTTTGGTAATAAAAACCAGATGAATCCACAAGTAGATCGAAATGAATCAGGCAGCCCGGCAGCATCCCGTTCGCCGGGGACGTCGAAATAAAGTCCGCCTATGGTATTCGGGTAGGGGTCGCAATTGATTCCCTTCAGCGGATCGGATAAATCAGAGGACGCGACGGTGGGCGGAATCGGGAATACATAGTTCGCGGCCACGAAGACGTATATTCGACGGGGCACACACAATGCCGGCCCCCAAATGTATTTTCGATAGAAAATAGAATGGTCGGCCGCGTGTTGAGGTGAAACGATCTAGAAAACTAGGAGCTAGAGACGCCGATAAGAACGAAATCGTTGCTACGTGACCCGTGGTCTCCTCCTCGACGTCGCGCGGCCCCGAATTGTCAAGCTAAATTATTATAATCCCCGCGAGCACTTCCACCACCGCGAACCGATGTAAATAATGTAACGCGCTCCCACCGCGAAAAGCTACGAGAAAAAAAAAACACAATTCTCCACTTACCCTTGTCTAGACCGGAAGAGTCGTTCACCGTTAGTTTGTCGACGGCGACCATACTTTTTTATCGAACAAACTGCTAACGCACGATTTTTATTAAATATGAAAAGC
>NW_027586856.1:0-6106 GCF_028453695.1 Augochlora pura
CACGCTGCTCGTCGATACTAGAGCAGCCGAAAAAATTGCGCACGCTTGTGTACAGAGTCGAGAGCCACTCTCTATTATCCTACTTTCCAATAGATTCTCAGTCTCTAAGTAGACTATCCCTTGCGTTCTCAAGAATAGCTCTCACATGGTGAAACAAGGGGTCAAACGTCTGACACAAAATCATCCGTAAAGCAATAACTCTGTATCAATGTCCTGAGAATTTAGAATCGAACTTTAAGAACGACTAGATTCGTAAAATTATATTATCAGCACCAAAAAGAATATTCTTTCCTTTTTTATTATCATAAAAAGATCGTATTGCTGGATCAAAGCAATTTCATTAAAGTATAAAATAAATTCCTGCTTCGTCAATGAGTAGTTTCTGTATTTATATTATCGATATAAATCATATTAATTTATTTAGTACTGTCATATTAATTATTTTGTACTTTCTTATTATTTATTTCGTACTTTCTTATTATTTATTTCGTATTTTCATATCAATTATTTCGTACTTTCATGTTAATTATTTAGTACTGTCATATTAATTAATTCGCACTATTACATTAATCATTTTGTACTTTCATATTAATTATTTTCTCCTTTCACATCAATCGCTGCGTTCTTAAGCGAGCAACTTAAAAATTAAAATTAAATATATCTAATTACAAATTAAACGATTTGGAACGCTTCAATTTTGGCTTATTTATAAACCTAATATTACCATAACATTTTTCTAACGCAGAAGATTCGAACAATGCAGAATATTCGGAAGGATCTCTGTACGTCCGCGTATTGTTCTTGCCGTAACCACCCTGGAACGGGGGGTGAAATTGCATACGTTGTGTCTAGGTGTTCTTCGTGCCGAGTTTAACCAGACGAAGCGGAAGTGGAGAGCCGCATACGTTTTTCTGAATGTTTGCCTGTTCATGAACTCGTGGGAGGGACCCCGGTTACGTCAGTTACAAGTCCGCACTCAGCGCGGACACACGAGTCGGGGAGTGCCTGAGCGGTTCGACAATTAATAGCCTGGCGAGAGCCTGAACCATCTGGATCCTGTCCGTACAGCATAAGTATTATAAATGTTGAGGATTCGAGGAGCCAACTGTGCCGGATCGGCCGCAATATTTCCGCGATCCCGCAGCCGCCGGGAGAAACCTGCGAAATTTACGACGACCGCGCAGATTATAGACCTCGCGAAATATTTTCGAGCGTGGCTCGATTACTTTAACACCCCGTAAACAAGTACATGCGTAAAAACTGAAACGCTCGGGGAATGCGGAGGCTGCGACCATAACTCCGCGGTAATTCACCGTGTCATGAGCGCGCACCGCGGATTTATAACGTTAGACACGTTGTTTCGAAGACAATTTAATCTGGACGATGCTCGTTTTGCTTGCACAATGGAATAACGCAATTTTATTGGACTGCTTATGAATATTCGAAGGGGAAACGTTTTGCTGATCGTTCCGTTTGCGGATTTTATGCATTCGCGGAGGAAACTGCAGTTCAAAACGGATTCTGGGAGTTCTAGTTAACTAATCTCTTTTGCGAGTGACAATTTTATTCGTATAATTAAAGAACTTCTTTATCCGTTCAGAGACGATTTAAGAAGCAAAACTATTTCGAGAACATTGATAATAGAAAATAGCGAGAATGAGGATAGATAAAATAAAACGAAAGATACTGTATCATTTTGTAACAATTACAAGAAATAAATTAAAATAAAATACTAAACTAAAGTAGAAATGAAAATGTTCCTCGTGAATTACTTAAAAGAGTAGTTAAACAAAAATTGTACACAAAAGAGAAGCTAAACAAAAATTGTACACAAAAGAGGAGCTAAATAAAAATTGTCTCCGTAAATTATACAAGCTAAATATACTTCTATTTTAAATATTTATACTCTTCTCCCGATGCCATAAAGTCCACAGTCCGATCACAAACATCACTTTGTACCAAAATCGTTGTTCGTCCGAATTTCGCAGGCTACGTATCGAATAAACGAACGTCTCGAAGAAGTACAGTCGTTAAATAAATGCGGCGCTCGTATAAACAAGATTGAAACTTCATCTACCGATTAAATCGGATTCATGAGTCGCTGCGAGTTGTCCGAGCAAGTCCTCGAACTTCCAGAGCTGGCCAAGACCAAGGATCACTCAAGTCGAAGTTTCCTCCTCGAAATCGCTGACACCATTACTTACGTGCGCCGCGTGAGTTACAGCCGTCTTCCTCGAGACCCGAATCGATCATTCTAACGGCATCAGCGCCGTGTTTCCCAACAGTTCGAATACAAACGGAATGCATTGCCTAATACGCGCACTGTAGGCGACTACTGCCTTGAACGTAGACTAATTTCGTAAATTACACGTTTGTCGTTCGGTGGAATCGCGTGACATCACGCAATCGCGGCGCATAATTCTTTAAAGGAACCGCGAAGGTGGAAAAACATTCGTGATGCAGATAGCGCTGTCAAAGCGTTGGAACTAAATAAGAAATTTAATGAATGAGTGAATAACTAATATTCATTTCTGTTTTAACTGTGACCTTTAGAATTATTAATTTATTTGAGATCTAAATCTGTAATTATTTCTACTGTACCATTGGTTACCAATTTTAATAATTACCAACGTATTTTATGCATCTCTGACGAACATAAATTAGTGAAAGATAAAGCAGTGAAATCTTTAAAGAATTTATTTTACTTTCGATTTGAGGTAATTCTTTTGATAAAAATTAAAAATTAAATTTGGTTACAAAAAAGTCGATACAACATATAATTGAATAAGAATTTATTTAAATCGTGTTTTATTAAACCAAGAATTTATTAAATCGAGAATTTATTAATTTCGTGTACGATTAAGTACGACCGCTATAGGACGATCGCCAAATAATCGAAGACCGGCAACAATCCACGGACCTTCTAGACCGCCCGATCTTAGCAGCAGCTTATTCTTTCAGATTAATGGAATTCTTGTTGATCGACGGTGATCCTGGCGCGGTTATCGACAATTCCATCGGGGGTTAATTTGCAAGCATTCCTGGTGCAATCGACGGAGGAGAAAAAAAAATAAATGGACGCGACGCGACCGATCGTCGAGGAATCTGTCGGCAGTTCTGTATCCACTCGACGTGGTATGCAGTCGCAGAACTCGGTATCCTCGCCCTTAATTGGCCGTTTCTAGTTCCCTTCTCTATCTATACCCTCCTCGAATGACGACAATGTGCCATGGTACGATAACGCGTGGCGCGCGGTATGCGCATCGATTCCGACCGACTCCTCCTCCATTACCCATGAAACAACTATTACCTGTGGAATATCAGGTTCCAGAGTGCCCGTTCGAAGTGCCGTCCAAGATTTATTCCGTTCGCGAAAACGAAAAGGAAACGGCGCTCTTTAAAATCCGCTTGAAAGAAATCATCGCGATGTTTCACGAGAAAATTTTAGTCGATGTATAATTTATATCATTCTAAGTTAAGCAACGTTAATAACTGTAATATAATGCTATAGTTTAGTTGATTAGATTTATATTATATAATTTTAGTCGATGTATAATTTATATCATTCTAAGTTAAGCAACGTTAATAACTGTAATATAATGCTATAGTTTAGTTGATTAGATTTAGTTGATTATGTTTAATATCGACGAAGTAACTGATTTGCAAAAGTCGAGTATAAAATGACACTTTTCCTTTTTAGATGAAAGAGAGCATTGTAATCTCTGGCAAAAATATTGCTTTAGATAATATATGTAATAAAAAGAATATCTATATAGATTTATTTCACTTCTGATAATGAAAAATAACGTTTTCTGATGCTATTTTTATCGTTCGAATAAAGTATAATTCTTTGTAAAATAGTATCGATTACAATCGTATAAAGATATCGTTGACACGACAAACCTAACCTCTTTCGCCTATATCTCTCATTCGAATGATAGCATTATAGTTCCTGCCATTAAAACAGTAAATAAAAATTGGCTATCTTTTGCATCGCACCAATGTAAAAATAATTTTATTATGAACTAGTGAAGCGTAAATACTTAATTTAATTAAAAACAATAGTAAAATTTTGTTTGGAATTTCTTTAATAATAGCCGATAGAATATCACGTAAGCTATATTAATAAACCGACAATTAATTGATTCAATCAAACGGGAGGTGTATCAACAAAAATTATAATATTACTACGCGTGGCAAGCGTACGTCGGGTATTTATTAAACACACACCCCACCATTCAGCTCGGGTGAGGTCGAATTTATTTTCACCTCGTTATTGTTACATTATTAACCTCGTTATTTAATGATCTTTGCTGCGCAGCTGCGCTCGAATTTTCCCATTGTTCCACCCGCATTTAGCCCCGATCGCAAATTACAAACAATAATTTAATGGTTGTTCCACGAAACGAATGTAATCGCTCATAATATAATTAACTACTCGTTATCGAAACCACGGCGATATCGTTACACCGTTCGGTTCCGATGATTAAAGTACATTAAACGAGCGTAATCTATCCATTTATTTTTCGTCGATAAATATAGTAAAATGTCTATTTAAAATATTATTCTTCAACACAGCTGTTATTTCTGTTAATGCACTTTTGCTATCATTTCACTGGGTTCCTTTTAATACTTAATTTTAAATTTAGACTTTTTGCTTCTTCATTGTAAATTTTTGCTTGAGCGAAAGAATTTACTTAGTCATTTTCTATAAAGGAAATTTTATAACTCGAATAACTATAAAAAAAGAAATTAGGAAATTCTAATGGAAGTAGAGGGTGGAAAATTTTTTAATCATATATGATAAATCAATTTTATATAGATTTCAAGATGGAAAAATTGTTCTAAAAGTACAAAATAGGACAATATACTGAGACTAGAAAACTGATACATTCGATTATAACTAGAAGTCAAGAAAAATTCACTGAACGCAGAGGGCGGAAAAATTCTACTGCAACTAGAAAATAGAGACGTTCTACCAAAAAAACAGAAAACAGAAAAATTCTTCTGAAACTATAAACTGCACACAATTTACCGAGCGCAGGAAATGGAACAATTCTACTGCAACTAGAAAACAGAGAAATTCTACTAAAAAACAGAAAACAGAAAAACTTCACTGAGATTGTAAACTGAACAAAATTTACTGAGTGTAGGGGGTGAAAAAATTCTGCTGAAACTAAAAAACAGAAAAATTCTATTAAAACTAAAACGCAGAAAAATTCAACTGAACCTAGAGAGCGAAAAAATTCTATCAAAAGTAGAGGACGAAAAAGTTAAACTAAAATTAGAAGACAGAAAACTTCTACTAAGAGTTTATTAAGTTTGAAAATACAGAAAATTCAAATAGTAAAAATTTCACGGTTTGTGTGAATAAGAAGCCACAATAATGTACCTACGTACTTTCCTATGCGCATCCTTTCAGTGTAACGATGCCGAGGCCTGGTGGTTCTAGACAAGTTTGATAAGTGCCAGGTGAAAAAGCTTGAAAGGTGAATAAATGGGGAACGCGCGTCGAGAAAGAAAGTGGCGCGTTCCTGCTATTCAGCCGATACGCTCATCGCGGGACTGGCAGTGCGCGCGCTTCATTACTACATATTTCTATCTCATTAACGGCGCATAATATCGAGCCGGGTGCGGGTGCGGGTGCGGGTCCGCGTTTTCGCCGTCTGGTTCTTCTCCCGAAAAACACGCGTCTCATTAATCGGGACGCGCGCGGCACGCGGCGACTAACGACGTCGCACCCCTTCCCCCCCCCCCCCCCCCCCCCCCGCCGCCCCCGTATTAAAACCAGATAACGGAAAAAATTATCCGCGATATTAACCATCGCGGGGTGGTTCCGAGGAAACCGTTCCCGGCCGGCTGGCTGCCGGTGCAAGAACGATATTTTATCGAAATTGCATCGAGATTTCATTATTAACTATTCCCCAGCTGGGAACCGATGCACGCGTTTTCCAACCTCCCCCCCCCCCCCCCCTCGAACTACGGTATCAAGATTTCGCGACGCGAGACTTGTTTTTCCGCTATACCGAGCCGTGATATTTATTTTTACCGAGTTTTCTCTTTGCCTCGCGCTTTTTTGCTTTTATTTTTCGATGTTCTGTTTTTT
>NW_027586857.1:0-1371 GCF_028453695.1 Augochlora pura
TAAACAGATTATTGTTAGAAAGCATAATCACGAGTCAGACACGTCGAAGTACGGCGAGGGGTTAATAATTTCCTCTCGCGAGACTGCCGACGATGTTGTTTCCCGGACGGTTTCTGTTTCATCGATTCCAAACATCCGCCGACAAAACCGGACGCGAGCGTGCACGCGTCGGTCCCCGGCCGTGATTTGTCTCCGCGAATAATCGCGGACGGCTCTCGCCGCCGTGGAAATCTCTTGATCGCGTTAGTTACGGCGCGGAGCCGCTTCGCCGCTGTTTTTAACGCGGCGCCCATTAATTCCCAGTATGTTAAGACGCCGTAAAGTACCGACTTTATCGGGGCCCCCGGCGTCCGCGGAGGAATTTTTCTCCCCCCCCCCCCGAAAAAAACCGAACGCTTTTCTTTCGACTTTCCGTAACCCCCCCACCTCTCGATATACCATGAATCGTAGGATTTTAAATTTCTCCGCAAATATTCTGTTATTTAAGGTGGACGATCGGATAATTTCCAGGCAGGGTATCTACAACTTAGTATACCTACAACTAGTATATCTACAACTTAGTATACCTACAACTAGTATATCTACAACTAAAATAAAAATATGAATAAATATCGATTTCACAAGTTTCGCGCACCACCCTTTATATTTCGAGACATGCAATTTATTCTATATCGATGTTCATAGATGCCGGAAACAAGAAATCTTCTACTACCTTTAGTTTATGCAACATTTCTAAATAATAATCTTAATCTCCGCAAGATTATTATTTAGTTTATGCAACCTTTAGTTTATGCAACATTTCTAAATAATAATCTTAATCTCCGCAAGATTATTATTTAGAAATGTTGCATAAACTAAAGGTAGTAGAAGATTTCTTGTTTCCGGCATCTATGAACATCGATATAGAATATATTGCATGCTACGAAATATAAAGGGTGGTGCGCGAAACTTGTGAAATCGATATTCATTCATATTTTTATTTTATGACGTTCGGTGGCTCCACGTTGGTGCCATGCAAATATTATCGTATTACCAAATATTGTGGTATTCAAAACTGTAGAACGAAAGTTAATGTTGCTTGTTTTGTTTAACTAACACAGTAGATTGCAGACGTAGCAACTTTGTGTTTTCGTAAAGGCCGGTGTCCTTTGTGTGTGGACATCATGTTCGCAAGAAATGAAATTATGTAAGTCGGTTCCACCGGCGCGACGTGAAAGAATCTAGATTAGACGTGCGGACGGCATAGTGTTAATATAAAAAAATACAGTACTCTTACTATAGTAAAAATATAGTATAGTGTTAATATAAAAAAATATAGTACTCCTACTATAGTAAAAATATAGTATAGTGTTAATATAAAAAAATATAGTA
>NW_027586858.1:0-1370 GCF_028453695.1 Augochlora pura
CAATTTTTTAAATACCGTTCCATGCGCCGTTGCTCGCACCCTTCCGAGTAACCTTGGGCACTCGAAAGGATTGGAGCAACGAGCATAGAACCTCGAATCTCTGAAAATCCTATCTAAAAAGTGTCATTAGTTTCCGGGGAGAGATACTTGAAATTCATTAAAAAAACAAGTACGATTAATAATAATAATAATTTCATAGGAATAATTTCAATGTTCAAGTACGTTAAATGATTTGATAAAAATAATTTCAAAGTATCTTCAAATACGTTTAATGAATTGATAACATTAATTCAAAAGATTCGTACGAATAAGTTTAATAAAAATATGAAAACAAGAAAAAGTGAGACTCTACTTTGAATTTTAATAAATATATTTTATATAAAGGGGACCGTCTTTCTGCGCGCGATCTCTAATACGATTAATCGAAATAAACTTGTTCGAGATACATATATTGGTACAGCAAATGTACCAATATCATTTTTGCAACATTCGTTTCATGTTGAACGCGTGAAATCCGAAAGACCGATTTTTTGGCAGGTTCGAAATAAAATTAGCAATAGTTGAAAATATTGAAAGAAATCGCGGCGTGCAAAAAGACCCTACCTACCTAAGAAACATATTACCACTCAAAGGATTGCCGGGCAACCCTTTGGTCACTGTACTCGTTAAAAAATACTACAATTTCTACGTAATAATTTCTTGAAATATTCACTCACTACTTGATGACAGAAGACAGCTGCTTTAGAATTCCGGAACAGGAAGACATCCCGACGAAGAAGCGCGCAACGGGAAGACATCCCGACGAAGAAGCCCGCAACGATCCTCTCGATCTCTGCTTCCGTCCACACATGAGCCGTGCACCACTTGCATCCGCGTAGTTGTAAAGAACAGGAGTTCTAGTGAAATAATTTTTTTCAGCAGAAATTCAATGTCACTTGCAATTTAATACTTAGAAAAATTAATTTTGACTTGTATACAATATTAAGTACTCACTTGGATGACCACAACTACGATTACTACGATGGCCGCTAGTGACCACAGGTAGACCAAGTGTCAGCAGTAATCAATGGAAGTCCATCTTGAATCGGAAAAATTTAGTCAGAATATTTTCGAGGACCGTCTTACGAAACACGTTTACATACTTACGAGAATAGAACAATAACAGACTGAGGAAATGAAAAACAACATTGCGCAGGACGCCTAACTTTCAGTAACGGTCAACAATGATTTGCATATTGCCAATTCATTATTTAAAAAAATATCTTTCACCAATAAATTTATTATTTCCGATGTCTAAAAATTTATAACATTTCCGATAATTAAAAGTATGGTCAAGCATTCTCTTTTCTATTTTTACATTTAACATGTTA
>NW_027586859.1:0-1370 GCF_028453695.1 Augochlora pura
TTTTTTCCTCAATCGATAAGTCTTTGTATTCATCCACGCCCGTAACTCATACACTCGACACTAAACTGCAGTTCTTTATGCAAAATAAAGATTGTCTACGTTAATTGTAAAAGATATATAAATTACACGAAAATATCTCTTTTCTCTTAATAATCATAATAAGTTGAACACAATGAAAAATTCTCTTTCGTCCTTTCAATTTTCATTTTTGTAAAAAGTACATAAAATTCGCGGTCTATTCATCACATTATGATACTACGATCCACCATACACTTCGTTTACTTTGAAATCAACGAGAAACGTCGCTGTAGCTCTCCAACGCTATCATTATTACTTTACATAATGACGCGAATATGACAATAACGTTATGAGACTGCTGAATTTCTCGCTAAGCGGACGATGATGTTTTTGATTTTACGATGTTATGAAATAATGAGCAGAGCCATACATTAATTAATTAATAATAACATCGTCGTGCCATTAAAATTATTATATGAAAATCGCGGAAAATGGTCACCACTTATTTTGCATTCGAATAATTTACAATTAAAAGATTCCTGCATATATAATTAATTAGCGTTATTTTCATCTCTAAAATAACGTTAGTTAATTCTACATAGTATATTCCATTGTTTTCTAAGTGTGCAAATGTTTGTTTACCCATGTAATATAATACAATATTTATGCGACACTTGTATTGACGAAATAAAGAAACTCAAACTTGCCAAATAATATTTGAGTAATCAATATTAATAAAAAATATATTAATAAAAAATATCAATATAAATAATAGTCATGATAATATTTGAATATAAATAATGATAACAATTTATCAAATACTATTCGAAAATTCGCATAGATATTCATAACAGACCAATAATTATTGCTACCATATTAAAACAATTAAGCACACATTTTACAATAACTAAAACGTTTCCACAATTTCTAATAATTGCGGACCAAGCTGGACACCATTATTTAACAAAAGAAGAACAACACATATAGACATGGAATACAAAAGGTATGTTCCAATGTCCATTAATTTAAAAAATAATTCATCACGACTAAATACAGTCCGAACGAAATCAATTACCGGCTCGAGGACACCGAGTTTTATTCCGACCATATTCAATCGACAGACTATACTCAAATTGGCCGCCCTTGAAAGTCGAAGTCGTGTCGCCACATATAAATGAGCTCCGTGTGAGGCTGAAGTAATTTATAGTTGGCGGTGCGCGGCCTTGATCAGTTAGTTATTTCTGATCCAACTTCTAGCGGGCACACGAAATAATCCATTCGAAACAAATACAACCACGCGACAGGAATTATCGCGGCACCGTCGTCGCCATGATTCCCAACGAATTTAATTA
>NW_027586860.1:0-1370 GCF_028453695.1 Augochlora pura
CCCCGGCACCATTGTCGTAGATACTAACCCCCGCGCGCGCGCGCGCGTCCCTTCCGGCGAACACGGTCGCGTCGGTTTGTGCCCGGGCAACAATTGAACGTTTTATTTAAACTACGCCGGCGACGGTCGCTCCTTTCCCCTCGCGATTTATTAACGATTTTCTTATCGACTCGCGACCGCGAACGGTTTCTTTATTTATCGTACCAACAAACGGTCTTTTTATTTATCGTATTTACAGGTTTTATGGCGTATTGTTCAGAAACGTCGACAACAATTTAGTGGTTTTGTCTGTTGGTACAATGTTGGTAGAATTTTCTATTATTGTGCTGTACTGTGACATGCACTATAATGGTAATAATAATAATAATAATATGAGTAACAATATCAGTAATAATATAGAAAGTGATTGAAAAATTACAATTAAATTGAATTTCTTTCTAAATCGAAAATAGCAAGTAAAATTTATTCAAATTTATTACTTAGCAATTTAGCAAAAAATATTTAATTACCAGCAGCTGTAAACTGCTATTTTCTAATTATTTTCATAGTTTCTAATGGTTAAAAAGTTCTACCCAATTTTTTAATAAATTCTCCGAACCGTACCACCATGACACCACGAGTTCAAAGGGGAAACGTTCTTCAAAATGGCGACCTTGGCAGGTTATGTCAGGTTATGTCTTGGCAACGACGCTCATCGAAATCGTCGCGAAGGTATCGCTGCGACGAGTTCGCCGTCCTGCTGCGACAGAATTTAGGTGTTCCGATTTACGCGCCCTGTTCCAACAGTTAATTCACCATGGGGCGACGTCAGGGGGGTCGACGGTAAAACTGTGTCGTCGTCGCCACCCGGCAGCGGGGGTTTCACGGCAGTGAGAAAACTCGAACGAGTCAGAGAAATCTGCGCTAGGTGGGTACGCGCGATCCGACCGGAAACGGTTATAGCGTGCCCGCCCATTTGCACCGCTAAATGTAATAACTTAATGCCATTGCATCCTGTGTTGTAATTCACATGGTTAGGTCGCGGAGTTTATTATATGCGCCGGTCACGCCGAAACTTTTCACACGGGGCCGCGCGGCCTGCGGAGTCTCGCTCGTGACCGAGTATCGCTCGCCCGGTGTCGAACTCAGATTAATCGCGCGTCGGATTGCGCGTTGCGCTGCGTTTAGTTGCGCCATTGCTATGGCGAACCACGTGACCGATCTTACATTACAATTTAAAATTCACCGATCGGTATAAATCGGTTTTTTCCTTCGATCTATAGCTTGTGGATCAATTATAGCAACTAATAATTTGTTATCTATTACTGAGATAAAAGTGTTAATTTAATAACAATTTTAATAAAATTTATTACTTTTTAAATGTTAGATAC
>NW_027586861.1:0-1370 GCF_028453695.1 Augochlora pura
TTCAAAAAGAAGACAATCGTTCAGCGAATATAATAAAATATATATATATTGTAATTATATTTAATTGTCACTTAATGTAATTGTTGCTTCGCAAAATTGCAAGGGTAAATACTCAGACAAATTATATTTCTACGGGGACACGTTTTCAGGGGAGGGGTTTAAGAAAGTTGTCTTCACCATGATAACCCTGCGCATGCTATCCGTCTTCCCATCTGAGTAATTTCAAAGTCATTTGGTATTCGCATTTTTCAAGGTCCGTTTTATCGCTGACGTTTTAGCATCGTATTTTATTATTTCATCGTCCCCCTCGCCGCCGCTGGATTTCTTTATTGCGATTTTACAGTTCTTTCGGCTCGCTCGATCACGTGCCTACGATTTCCTCGTCCTGCGCGGAAAATAATTAGCTTGCGCAGTTGGAGCAATTAACCCTTCGACTAAAAAAACAGAAATTTTCTTTCTTTTAACCCTTTGCACTCCGGTGACTACCCATTACCGCGGCGCCATTAAACATTTCTGCAACACGTTCAAAAGTTATTTCCACAGATATTGCTAAATCTTAGATTTGAAAAATTGTTGAAAATGTAATTGTTATACGAGTCCCGTGACTCAATTTCATATGCATAGAATGAATTTTCTTATATAAAATGGAAATTAATAGAAGCCAGAAAATTTATATTAGTTTCGCAGTTGAAATGGCTTCGAGTGCAAAGGGTTAATTCCGACAGCGTGGTCGATGAATCTGAGAATGATTCCGTAGATCTTTTTAATGATCGATTTCAGTGGGAAAATAAAGGTACAACATTTAAAAACGTTTCTATAACACGTTCGCCACGACTTTAGCTACGGCAGACTTTGTCACGCACCGGCCGCAGTTTTTCGTTGGACATGCATTTCTGAGGAAGTATATTCAAAAGTATATTCAAAATATTGAATTCTATTACATTAAACCGATATTACTTGAAGTGAACATTAATTTTAAGCTTCTGAGAATGGCAATTAATTTATACGACAGAATCAGAAAAGGAATATAATAATATTTTATTATTATATTATATATATACATTATATTATTAGATACGATACTATTATACATTATACATTACATATGTGTATATAATATAATAATTATTATATATATATATTAATATTATACTAATTATTACATTATATATACATATATATTATTATAGGAATATTATTATGCACCGGTGGTACACCTCATCGCAAACATGTTAAATCCGACCAAATAATAAATCACTATTCTCTAATCATCCAATGAAAAAGTTTAAAATACGTCTAAAATACATACATAAATACCGAATTGAAAAATCCAACTCCTAATTAAAAAAAATAAGAGAAATAAGAGTGTT
>NW_027586862.1:0-1370 GCF_028453695.1 Augochlora pura
ATTTATATCGTATATTTATATAGAGATACAGTATCGGCTGAGAGGAATAACAGAGAATATGAAAGGAGATAATGAGAGAGTTCCCACGAAATTCTTCGTTGAGCCTTTCTTTATTTAGCGAGACTAATCGAGGAATATAGACTATGTCAAAATTTCTTATCTTTTCTTTATCTTAGAAAATGTGATACGAAGATTTACGACAACGTTTGATAGGAACAAGTCGGTCAATGGATTCATTAATACAGGAGTATTAACCCCTTGCACTGTAATAACGAGCCAAGGTTATGTATTCATTTCTTTTACGTCGAGGTAAAAATAAATTCTTCTGATATCAAAGTATAGAAACGAAGGTAAATAAAGACAATATAGGAAAACAATTGTCTGATCCTATTAGGAAAATGATTAAGTACGAGTAAGTGCTAATCGTCACAGCATGAAAGGAGTGATAGTGCAAGTTAATATTAGGAATTTTCGAATTGCGAGAGACTTTTTGGACACCTTGTACATACCATGAAAAACCCCGGTTGGAGCACAGAAGAAATAATGACTTATCGTTTCTTACATCGCGTGAGTATAGTGAACGATATCCATGATACTTGGAAATCATGGAACGTGTTAACTTATTTGATTTACGATTTTCGTACGCTACTCGTTTCATTTGGGGTACATATTCTCATCGAAGCGGCGATTTAAAATAATAATGTCAAAACAAGCTGATATTGAACAAGTTACAGAAAAGATATTAAACAGACTATTTAAACATAATTTGAAAAGAATTTTGTTTCGATCTCATTCCTTACACAGTAGTGCACGGGTGCTTTTAGGCGCCCACAGTAGCCAAGGGGTTGTGAATATTTAACCCCATGCACTATAATAACGAGTCAGACTCGTAATGAAGATTCCATGTAAGATTTACCAACTATGAATATTATTAATTTCTTCTGAAGCAAATGTTGGGGCGTCACGGCGTCATCAGTAATAGCGACGAATTGTGACGTTATATGTGTGGACTGTATTAAACGTAGGACCGGAATTTAGTGGTGAAAAACTTATATATTTAGCATCGTACTATATACACCTTTCCTTTGGAGGTCTAAGGTCCTCAAATTCTGTTCTAACTCTAAGAGGTCTGTTTTCCTCGAATGTTATTTCAACTCTAAGAGGTGTGTGTTCCTCGAAATCTAATCCAACTCTCATGCATTTCTAATACTCGCTGATTGGTTTTTCAAGATTTTAACAATAACCAACCAGCGAGTCTGTCTCGAGAAAGCACCCTTGAGTGAGGGCGACAGCGATATTTTAACAAAGATTCCTTCAACAAAGCCTTTCAACGGGAAATTCCTCCAGGTGTAATTACGGCTGATCACCGT
>NW_027586863.1:0-1369 GCF_028453695.1 Augochlora pura
TGTTGAGAGTTCTCTGCTGCAATGTAATAACCAACATCATGTATTCAATTTTCTGGTGCAAAGTACTTGTTTTCTTTGAATTTCAACGTAACACCTACAGAAACAGTCATGTCACGTGTTGAATCGTCGCTTTCTTACATAATCAAGCCTCAATCATATTTAGAGAAGTATTCCGATGAATGTTGACATTTCTTTGCTGCAATGTAATAACCAACATCATGTATTGTATTTTCTGGTGCAAGGTACTTGCTCTCATTGAATTTCAACGTAACACCCACCGAAACAGTCATGTCACGAGTTGAATCGTCACTTTCATACATAATCAAGACTAAATCATATTTAGAGAAGAATTACGATGAATGTTGACATTTCTCTGCTGCAATGTAATATCCAACATCATGTATAGTATTTTCTGGTGCAAGGTACTTCCCTTCATTGAATTTCAACGTAACACCTGCAGAAACTGACATGTCACCAGCTGAAATGTCGTTTTCATACATAATCAAGCCTAAATCATATTTCGAGAAGAATACCGATGAATGTTGATACTTCCCTTCTGCAATATAATACCCATCATCATGGATTCTATTTTCTGGTGCAAAGTACTTGATTTCATTGAATTTCAACGTAACACCTACAGAAACAGTCATGTCACGAGTTGAATGGTCGCTTTCATACATAATCGAGCCTAAATAATATTTAGAGAAGAATTCCGATGAATGTTGAGATTTCTCGTATGCAATGTAATAACCAACATCATGTTTTGTATTTTCTGCTGCAACGAACTATTTTTCGTTGAATTTCAACGTATCACCTGCAGAAACAGCCATGTCACCAGCTGAAATGTCGTTTTCGTACATGATCAAACCTTAATCATATTTCGAGAAGAATTCCGATGAATGTTGAGATTTCTCTGCTGCGATGTACTAACCAACATCATGTACTGTATTTTCTGGTGCAAAGTAGTTGTTTTCATTTAATTTCAACATAACAACTGCAGAAACGGTCATGTCACGAGTTGAATCGTTGCTTTCATACATAATCAAGCCTAAATCATATTTAGAGAAGTATTCCGATGAATGTTGTGATTTCTCTGCTGCGATGTACTAACCAACATCATGTATTGCATTTTCTGGTGCAAGGTACTTGCACTCATTGAATTTCAACGTAACAACTCCAGAAACAGTCATGTCACGAGTTGAAACGCCACATTCATACATAATCATGCCTAAATCATATTTTGAGAAGAATTCCGATGAACGTTGAGATTACTCTGCTGCAATGTAATATCCAACATCATGTACTGTATTTTCTGGTGCAAAGTACTTGTTTTCATTTAATTTCAACATATCACCTGCAGAAACGGTCA
>NW_027586864.1:0-1369 GCF_028453695.1 Augochlora pura
TCTCTCTCTCTCTCTCTCTCTCTCTCTCTCTCTCTCTCGCTTCTCGTCCGGCCGGGCACAGTGCACGCCGCTCTGTTTCGCCGACGTCACATGTCGCCGAGATCGTTGGACCGCTGATACGCAATACCATTCGTCGCGGGGAGCGTCCTTTACGCTTGAAACCATATTCATAAACTTCACACGCCTTGAGATAATTCTAAAACAATCACTAAAAAAACTACAATCAGCATGATTGATAAAACGCATATGGAAATTTTTACCTTCTAAATATATTATTATTATTATTCTTTATTAACGGGCTAGTAAGACCCTTTTGTGTTACATAGATGTTGTATATATGTACAGTAGCGGTCAAAAATTTAAGACGACGAATTTAATTTCAATTATACACGTGTAATCTAAGTACATACTATCTTTTCAATCAGCTTCTTATTTTGGGATAATGAAGACAGATGCTTGACCTTCTAATTCTCGAAGGCTCGTGTGCTAAATGTAAACATTATTGAGTCGACAATATTTCTCTACTGTAATATTTACTGCAATATTACAGTAGAGAAATGTGAAAAATTAATAGATTCAATGCCAAAAAGATGTGCCGTGGTTATAAAAAATAATGGATTTTGGACGAAATACTAAATATTTGTATTGAAAACCATTTGTTTCTGTTTATTTTCTTCTGTTATTTTGTAGTCTTTAACTTTTGTCAATGGAAATATAACATAGATTTACTTTTTTGTTATATATTCCAACTAATAAGTTCAAAACCGAACATAAATGTTTTTGTAACTGTTTAAATAAATGAGTAGACGATTATAATTAAAGATAGAGCATGATAGCTTATGTTATTTATAAAATATTAATAATTCCTTTCTTTTTCCCCTCTCGTCTTAAATTTTTGTCCGCTACTGTACATATAGTCCGGAATTCATTTAAATAATATAAATTAAGAATTATAATACAAGAACGTGTCATGAGGTAATAACAGAGGCTGTGTTTTGATGGCTAGAGTTGCTGCATTTGTAAATTGGCTCAATGAATTGTCAAAGAAGTCGATTTTTGTATCAAGTTTATTTGTAACATTGACGCAAATAAGTGGTTGAGTATAAATGTTATTCTGTTCTTTTAAGCCGGAATAAAATTCTGTCCTGTTGTCCATCAGTGACTTAATTAAATTGGTATACGAATTAAAACAAAATATATTAGCTTTAACATTTTACTAATTAATAAGAAAGGTATTACATGAAACTCGGTACTTCTTTTTATCCGAAAACTTACTAATTGTATGTTCAACTAGCAAAGTTTTTGGATTATCCGAACAATAGTATAATTCAGCATTAACATTCAAAATATTGTACAGATTAAATCATTT
>NW_027586865.1:0-1369 GCF_028453695.1 Augochlora pura
TCTGTCGTTCATGATCCACTTGTTGCAAAGGGCTTGCGGCCACTTCGGCCCCATCAACCGTTCCCATTGCGGCTCGAAGTACCAGCCCAACGGGATCGGTCTGCTCCACAGAACCCTGTCCGAAAATTTCGGAATATATTCCAATAATTAATTTATATAAAATAATAATTAATATTTCGAAATATATTCGAAAATAATTTCGAAATATTCGAAATAATAACCATGCGACGTATAACTTCATCAACTACATGTAAAACTCTTCGTCTCTTTACGTACGGAGTGATGTTGAAACCAGTGTTCTGTTGCGGATCGGTCAAATTCAGCTGGATGAATCCGAAAGTCATGTCCTGTTGGTAGGGTTGGTATTCGTCGCGGTATTTGGCCGGCGCGATGACGTAGGAGCCAAGGTTCGTGTACGAATTCTAGAATTTCGTTAAACTCGTGTTAATCGCGTATGCATAACTCTTTCTTGGTTGACCCACCTCCAAATTGGTGATGTATTCGAACTCCGTGGTAGTTTTCGTTTCACGGTATCCCCACAGAGATATCTGCACTCTGGCGTTCAAGTTGCTGGTCAAATTGTACCGGTCCCAGGTGATCTTGATCTCCCGGGGTTCGCGTTCGTGGACGGTGCTCGCGACGAAGATCATCTCCGCTGCGGTCGCCGGGGTTTGTGAAAAGCATTCGTAAAGGGCATAGCGGATTAAGATGGTCAAAACTGCCCTTAGAGGTTTTTCAATGACTCTTATACCGTTCGATAGCTGACCCAAAACAACTCATCTGTGCAAAATTTTAACCCTGTAACTTGTCCGTGAGGGTAGTTACAGGGTAAATTAGATTTCGCGGTTTTCCGGCATTTTTCCACCTTTAGCGGCTTTCTAAAATTTTGAAAAAAATGTGGCTTATTTTGGACATCGAGCCGCATATTATAGAAGTTTTTCAGATTTTTAGGTTGCAAACTGTGATTATCAAAAATGAGAAACCCCCAAAAACTCGGAAAATTGAAGATTTCTCGAAAACTAAAAATATGCATATTTTTATATTAATTCCTTGATAAGGTAATATCACAACTAGTGTGCTCAATTTTTCTCATATTTTTTGTTCGCCTGCGACATTGTAAAAAAAAATAAAAACCAAATTCGTCAACGTTTTTGCCGTTCGAAAGAAAGATGCTACTTGGTGCTCTTACCGCAAGTGTACATTAAGCAATTTTTAACGTTATTACGTGGAAAAAAAACAATTTTTTAACCCTGGAAATGCGAATTAAGCGAGCAAAAAAATTGCTTCACTCAGACCTGGAGGAAATCCCTGTCAAACGTTGCAAAACCAACCCCTACCATAGAGTTTCTTCCGATCCCCACTTTAGATT
>NW_027586866.1:0-1369 GCF_028453695.1 Augochlora pura
GTATATGTGTAGTATTTAATGTCTGCTTCTTTAAAAAGTTTTAATATGGCCTGGTAATCGGTCGGGTTTTCTATATAAAGAGTGTGACTGTCCTTGTTGAGTCCTGGGCATAGGGCCCCAAGGACGATCTTCAAACAATGAAGACAAATTATAGTTTATGATGCTAGTAATGGTAAAATGTTATTTTTGAGGAACCGAACCATCAAGTAATTTTAGTATTTTGCGCGACGCATGGTAATCGGTTTACAATCTCTTGTTCTCGGTCTCAATAGCGAACGCTGGCATCATAAAACTCGGGGGTTTCCAAAGGGGCTCCGCGGACAGAGGCCTGAAGGCCCAAGGCAGGCTCGCGACCGTTCCGCGAGCAGCTATTTTTACGCTTCATTCAGACCTGGAGGAAATCCCTGTCAAACGTTGCGAAACCACCCCCTACCATAGAGTTTCTTCCGATCCCCACTTTTAGATTTGTTACCACTTCCACCAACTTCTTCCTGGACCGAGCTTTCGTAATAGCTCGTACGACGTCAAAATATCAGAAACATTTAGACCATAGACTCATTTAGACTATAGAATCAAATAGAACATAGAATCGAATTAGTGTAGAATTCTAAACCTGAGAGCAAAGGTGTATTATAGTAGGCTAAATAATAAAGTGAGTGAAAATCCAAGTCCACATTTTAATACAGTCCACACATATAGCGTCATAGTTCGTCGCTATTACTGATCGACGCCGTGACGCCCTAACAGTCCTTATTGTTGGATTTTGTGTGGAAGTTTCCGGTCAGTTTTGAGGGAAGTTGGGATAAAATTATGTTTATGGTTTCTTGGGCCGTTTGCTTGGAGACTATTATTGGGGGAGGCTTATTTTTCCTTACCGTGCTTTTGATTGGGGGTGTTAATTGCTCGGCGGATGTTGACCTGTTGCCTCCAGCTTGGTTAAGCCGAGTTAGGTCCGACGATCCTTTGTGCTGATCGGGCTGATTACTATTTCTAGGCGGCAGGTATGCTGGGAGTCCGTTCTTTGGTTGCAGGGGCGCCAGGGCTGTAGCACGCTTCGCGATGACGGATCCTATCTTGCTTGGCTCCGTCGTTCCTGCTGTCCCTTCCTCTTGGCTGGTGTGGTAGATGTTTTTTTGTTTTCTGAGCTGGCTGATTATTTCAGATTGCGCCTTGTTCTCCTCTGTGAGTTTGTCAATTTTTTTACTCAATTCCGCATTACTTGTTTGTAGTTGTTTTAGTAATTCAAACACGTTGCATGACTGTTCGGTGTCCCTGGAGCTCGTTGCCACCGATTCCATAGATGAAGCTCGACTTTTAGTTTAGTTGGTGGCGTTGTTTTTACGTGTTTTCGGCATTGTGATGGGCGATG
>NW_027586867.1:0-6103 GCF_028453695.1 Augochlora pura
CCGTTCGACTGCAAAGTATTAATAAAAAGAAAGTGGTAAACGCGAGAGATCGAGGTGGACTCGTCGCAAGGTGTCGCATCCGGGCGCGGGATTATTCGGTGGTCGGTCGACGAGCACACGGTACATTTCCCATGATTTTCTAATTCGTCGCCCGGCAAGGGTATCTTGGCAGCGCACGGTATGGTAATCAGTTGCATATGCCACCGTATGTCCTTATCGAGTGTCTGGTCCGGTCGGTCGGTCGGTCGGCGTGTGTGTGCGGCGTCGGGCACCGTGGTCCATTCGACGTCCCTTTTGTATGCGGAAATCGTACACGGCTCCGGGGGTAGGTGAAATTCGGTTCAGGTCCGAGGTGGTCAGCAGAACGAGTTTCCGGTCTGGAGACCCGATAATCTCGGTTGCGCCATTCCACGCATGAAGTTGTCAATCAGGGTTGATGGTGTCCCGCTGGAACGTTCGTTGTCCCCCGTCCGACACGTCCATGGATATATAGGTGGGCCCGGACACGGCACGACATCCGCAGTATTCATGCGATCTATCCGATCGTCTTCCCCAGTTCACGGCCGGCAATGCGATCAGCCACGGCAGTGCGTCTATGCCTCCACCGGCAACCAACCCCCCCCCCCCCCCCCCCACCGCCCCCGATGTTGTATTAGCAATTGCTCCGCTCTATTAGACCGTGTGCCACATTGCGTTTCGGGGAAAGTTTGCAGCCGCGTTTACGGCGCGACCGTAACCGACCAAAACCAAAAAGATTTTTTTTGGCTCGCTCGGTTGAACCGCGTCGCAATCTAAATTTACGCGCGGAGCGCACCAGATTTTTGCCGAATTTTCGACTTTTACCGGTTTTCGTACAACTGCGCGTTAATTGCTCGCTACGATGCGGACTCGAGAAAAAATTATTTGGAACGCAATGTTTAAAATAATAGACATCGTTCGCAGCACTGTTTTACAAAGTTATTTGATTCATGTCTTCTTTCTATACAATATTTTGTTAATTAAACAATTTATTTGAAATATAATTGTCTGGATAATATATCAAATTTTATTACATTGTTTTAAATAATTATAGGTTGGCATATTAGAGAATACAAGTAATTTTTATATAAATTAATTTGGTTCATGGAATTTACTTGAAACATTTTATAACCTGGAGTTTATTCGATATTTAAGACTAATATTTATATTTATTTGATATTTGAGATTAATATTTATATCTATTTGCTATTTAAAATTGATAATTGTATTTATAAAAAGATTTAAGATCATATGCTATTTTATTTAGCCATACCGTTCGAAATTTCCGACAGATTGCACAATAAATTATTTTCAGTAATATTAAATAATATATTTTAGAGAAAAGTTCGCATAAATCGAAGTAAAATAAGAAACGAAGGAATATTAACTAACAACGTAATCGTTCACATAAACCCCGTACGAGATCAAATGACATTTTACACTTACCCCACAGCTTCCTCAAACCCTAACCTACACGAAATAATTAATAAAATCCTTCCCTAAAACATTTGCCTAATTAATCCATCGCAACAGATTATTTCCGAATGATTTTCTTATCTGCCATAGAATAATATCCTCTTCTGTCGGCACTTGCCCACGTAGAAGGACCGAATACCATGGTATAGAACAGCGGCGGTCGGACGTGAAACACCGTGGCGATGACGAGAATCAATGTTTTGAAAAGGTCGGGGAGAGGCGAGGAAGTATCTCTTTGTTGAAATATCGGAGCACTCGAGGCACGACGTTCCAAGGGAGAGACATAAATAAATGGGTATTTCATTATGCGAGAACGTCGCCTTTTTTAAAGCGTTTTAAATTTCTCGCGCGACAGTTCCTTTTTTTCTAAGCCACTCAGAGAAGAGAGAGAGAGAGAGAGAGAGAGAGAGAGAGAGAGAGAGAAGGAGAGAGAGGGAGAGAGAGAAAAAGGGCGCCTCAGGTGCGTCCTGCACACCGTCTCGACGATGTTACTCTCGTCGGGGCGACGATATGAAATTTTCCCCGGTCTTTTCCTGCCTTTATCTTCCCGCGAATCGTAGCTCCTTTTATTTTTCTCCGTTTCTCTCCCCTCTCTCTCTCTTCTCTTCGTTTCTCTCCTCTCTTTTCTTTCCTATTTTCCCTTTTTTCTTCTTTATACAACCCTTTCTTTTTTTTTCTTTATATACAAGCTACTAAGTTGGTAAGAAATTAATGTAAAGTCTCGCTTCATTTGCAATTAACACTTAACATGCAAATCATTGTATAATTCCTAAAGGGGGGGGAAGGGGGGGAAGTTCAACGGGGCGACGACGAAGGGGTTGTTCTCCTATTTTGTCTGGCGGCCGTGGGAAGTTTTGATTATATTATCACGTCGTCGGTGCTTAAAGAAAGTTCGTCAAATATCGGCGCCTGAGGAGGTGAGCCGGCATCGCGAACCGATAAAGGGGGAACGAATGTAAACTTGGATTTCGAGGCTGACAACGAGACGAATATCGTCGCGATGCGCCGTCCTTTAACCCTTTGACGAGTCCGACTCGCGATGGACATTACTAGTAAAAAATAATTAACCCTTAGCACTCGAGTGGCGACTCTGCGGCGCCATTAAAATTGTTTGAGAAATTGTGCCAATTGAAAAATTCCTAATCGCGGTGACTGTGAAGAAAATGGTACGTCAAGGGGTTGAACAAGACGGGACACGGTCGACTTTCGCGGCGGCGGTCGATAAAGAAGTCGACTAATTTCGCGGGAACATGCAGCCGCACTTCCTTCGCAACCGTGTCCGATTATTTTCGCTCCTGGGAATATTCGGGAGCATTGTGGAATTCAGACTGAAGAGGCTCGAAGCTTTTAATCCTTCGTCTGTGGAATTTACGATGATTATAGTGCTGTTTATGGACAGTGAATTAGTTTGAGATGGGAGTAAATGGATGACATTAATTAGGGAAGTTTTGGTTGCCTTATTTAGGCAGTGTTAGAAGAGTTAATTTATCTGAAGGGTTGGTGTTTATGTTTAGAAATATTTAAAATAGCTGAAGTAGTAAATATGGTAAAAATAGTAGAAATATTTAAGGTAAGTATTAATGACGAAAATATTTGAAGTATATTACTTGAAATATAATTATATTAGGTAGTAAGAATAGTAAAACTATTTATTATATTTAAAATAGTGAATTATAGTAAAAATTGTATGACTATTCAAAGTGATAGAAATAGTAGAAATATTTTAAGTAGTGAAACCAGCAAAAACACTTGAAATATTAAGAATAATAAGTATAATGAAAATTATAAAAATACTATAGGCACGGAAAATATTGAAAATAGTTGAAAATAGTAAAATTAATAAAAAGTGTAAAATATTAAAAACAGTAAAAATAACAGAAATACATAAATTAGTAAAAACACATAAATTACTAAAAACATCTAAATTACTAAAAAAAGCAATAAAACCCTCAAAAAGATTCAGCAGACACAAGAGGCACTGATAAAACGATCCTCGAGTTTCCAATAAATCCGAGCGCCGCCGATTTATTTTCGGCGAAAGTTCGAAGACCCTGGGCCGCGCGTTAAAGCGCGATGTTCGTTTATTCATAAATGGTCGCACATGGATGGTGGCAGACGCTGCTGCACGTGCTGTTGAGTAGACCCCGGGCGAATTTCGCTCTCGAAAGTAGAAGGCGACACAGAGAGAGCGAGAGAAAGAGAAAGAGAGAGAGAGAGAAAGAGACATGGGAGAATAATAAGCTCTGTCGCAGAGTTCGCCTCCCCCCACTCCCACTCCCCTCTCGCCCTGTCGGATCTCTGTTCGCCGGGAGAGTGCTACTAATTGTAAGTAATTAAGCAACTGGGTAGAACACCGCTCGAAAGTAAAACTCTCAAGTTGACACGTACCGTTCAACGGGCGCGGCGAACGAAGTCGCCTCATAGCTTAGGTCATGGTCCGCCCCATAAGAACCCTTCTCGCGCTCTTGATAGTTTCGGAACTTTCTTCGACCGTGACGTGTCACGGGGCGTCCCGAAATGTATTTCGGACTCCGCGCGCACACAACAGGTTCCAGCAAATTTCCCGCCGGGTTAACCCTTTCCCTACTGTTCCCAGTACGGTAAAATAATTTTTAACTATGGTGGTTAATGTAAAAATCCAAAAACTGTGCTTAAGAGATTTATACCGTCATTATATTTGTTATATTATTTTATTATATTATCTGCAGTAGCTGATCTTATTTTACTGTATTGTTTATTATAGTCTATATTATTTTAGTATATTATTTATTACGGTCTATATTATTTTGTTATATTATTTATTATAGCTTATATTACTATTATATTTTCTATTCATATACGTATCACATTTTATACTTTTACGTATATTACGTTTTATATTTTTATACATACATAATATTGTATTTTTATACAAATATATGTTTAATGGTAGTTCGAGGCTATGGTGTCGCCGTGATTCGACACGGACAAGTTCCCGTCGGAAAAATTCCTCGGACATTTTCCGTCTTCCTTTGCGCATGCATTACGCGCGCAGTTTACACGGACGTAGGCCGTAGCGAAAGACGGGGGGGGGGGGAGGCAGGCCACCTTCTTACACGATGAAATGTTAAAGCCGACCGAAGCGTCGGACCCCCATGAATAACAAATGCACAATCTCTAGTCTCTACTGGCACCTTGGCCCCTTACTTGGCGACGACGGCCCGGCGAACTTTTCCACCCTCTCTCTCGCCGTGGCGAAACCTGGAAAACTTTTAACTGGATACATTACCTGCTTGACTACCGCCGGCTTTCCTTTTTTATCATGGGGGAGGCTTTTAAACTCCTACGGGTGACGGTGGTGGTGGTGGTGGTGGCTCCGGTTGCAGCCGCCGTTATTAGAGATTTTCATGGCGAAAACCAGGGGGGCAAAATAATGAATAATTGTCGTGACGGTCTCGTCGTTAGGGCTTTTGTTCCAAACCGGCTGTAATTCTTCGATTCCCTCCCCCCCTCTTTGCCAAGCCGATGCTCGATTTGTAAAACGTTTTCATTCAATTATTACCGCTCCCTGCGATCGCCTCCGAACTTCCACCTCTTCCTCTTTTCCCATCCCCCATGAATATTACACGAGCGATAACATTTATTTTTACGCGTCGCTCGCGACTGTTACGCGATTTCTTCCTTCGCGGACGAATTAATGTACGAGGTCGTTTTTTGGTTATTGTTGTTAGTATGCGGGTAGATAGTCCTTTCAAATGATAGTTCGTTCTTTGAAATTTTTATTTATAATAATAATTGCTATTTTAATAATAATGATTAAATATCCTGCGTTAATCGCTGATAATAGTGCGATTCAGGGTAGTGGATTTTTAATTGACTATATTATAATTTTGCTTCGAACTTTTGTTAATATTTATTCATCTAGGTTATTTTTAGAACCTTGAAAAGGGTGAACAATTCTTAAATTTTAATGGTAATAATTTTTAAAGGTTTTAAAATATACAATAAGGTGTAGAAGGTGCGCTAAGTATTAGGATATATTTCTCAGACAAAGAAGATAGCACAGTATTTTTAAATGTGTATAATTTTTAATGTTTTATTTCGAGCACCGATGGATCTGTGTCAATTATCTTAATTTTCTCTATATCCGACCAGTAAAAGGCAACCCCATAAAGCCAAGTATTATGCAGATCACCGCGAAACAGCTTCGATTAACAAGAACAAATACGGAGACAAGGCTCGCGAAAAATTGAACCGCCTTTTCTACGCATGCCGGATACGTGCGACGGTAGTCTGGCGGCCTTTAAGACGGACATTGCAATTAGTAAGTTAAACAAGATGAATAATCTCATTCTTTCCTGGGCGAGCCGGCGAAGCCAGTTTTCAACTGTTTCTGTAAAAGCGTTATTTCTCATCAGTGCGCCCGGGCAACTTTCTTCTTTGCCGGCGCGAATCCGTTCTCCCGGGATACTTATACTGGAACTTTTATATAAATGAATAAAATTATTCCTCTCTATGGAAGTTAAATTACTTTAGAAAAGTTCCGTTCTAAAAGGGAATTTACAATAGATAAGTGGAGAACACCCGTTCGCCTCCCTCTCTCTCCCTCTCTCTCACTCTCTCTCTCTTC
>NW_027586868.1:0-1369 GCF_028453695.1 Augochlora pura
GAGGGTGTCACCAAGTCAACGGAGGCACTGATTGGTACTATGCAGCAGTAGGTAAAACCCAATCAGTGCCTTTCTTACATACCGAATTCCAAGTTCTCGCGGAACACCCAAAAAGGCAGAAACGCCCCCCCCCCCCCCCCCCGACGGATCCTAGTTCGACAACGATCGAGTCGAACGATTCGTCTTCACTTCAACTTCAACATCAGTGTACAAACAGTCGACAACCAGTCGACATCACACAATCTCCAACGGTCGAGATGCATATACACAACCTCCAGCAGTCGAGGTCCACATACGTTCGTCCAAGATCTCCAGCAGTCGAGACATAATTCTACCTCCAGCAGTCGTGGAAACAACAACATAGTACGCGCAACCACTGCTCTACCATTTGAATCCGTTACCCAATATTAATTTGGTGGGTAATATATCGGCGACACCGGCATCACGCGTCCTCCAACGGTTCAATCCGGGCCTTACAACCCCGGAAGGGTGGAGATACCACCCACGCGTCGATACCGTAGTCCTCGCATCGCAATTCATGTTATGTTTTAAATGTGTTAATGTATTACTGATGGATCGAGAGTACAATACTTCGCGCTTTGGTGGATGCGACCGCTCGCCTTGATCGTTCGTACCAGACTCGTCGTCTTAGGAGCAAATCGATACAGCTTCGATGCTTAAACAAATGAAACGCATTGACCGTTCGAACTGCAATGCAGTGCCGCTGGACAGGAGGTGCGAGGGGCAACGCGGGCCAGCATGCCAACGGTCCGAGAACATCGCAGACCCGAAATATAAAGTATTACAATGTCGCACTGTAGTGAACACAAAGTACATATTACCATGTCTCACTACAGTGGGCACAGCGACGATAACGGTCCGCTACAATGCTTATGAAGAAAACACTTTAATTTAACCGGCTATCTTCTTTTCTATTGCCATTTTTATTTTCATTGCTGATTTTTATATAACATGGAGATTATTTTAATTTGCTTTAGTAGCAAGTGTGGAACGTATATTTATGAAGGCGTTCCCCTGCACTGGAGATATAGATAACTTCGTGGAAAACTGATAGGCTGGATGGTTCCTCGAAATTAGGCTCGCTGACGCAACGGGGTGGCATGGGGAACGTGCTAGCGGTTTTCGAGGACGCACCACTCTCTCCCAGTTCTTTGAGACGAGCACACGTGAAGTCTTGAAGAAATCCATAATAAACCGAACCATATATTCACATTATTAATAATTAGAAGTAAAGACTATTCTATTTCCAAGCTAACCAACCGTCGAATCTCTTACGACAGATCAGAAGTGGGATAACCACACGTTTTATAAGTGAAAAGAATAGGAAAAACTGTGAAGTTTACCAGTG
>NW_027586869.1:0-634 GCF_028453695.1 Augochlora pura
ATCAATGTAACTATTTAAATTTGAGACCATGTTTGCCATATCGAAAGTTGTCAAGTTCGACGACATTTGAAGAATTTAAGGATAGCGATACATTATTTTTAACTTATTAAAATTATCAAATGAGCAAAGTCGTTTCCGTTTACCTTATGTTTCTTAAAATTAACGCAGACGATTTTTGATTTTGTATTAACATCCGCAATCCAGTGATATGTTAGTACTATTAATCTTTAAAAGTACACCACGATAAATATATATAATATAAAGTTTCAGAGAATATTTGAATACACGAATGTTGCTTGAAGACTCTTATTTTATTAACAACATAAATTATTAAAACCAACAGTAGACTGTACAATCTATGTCAACAACCACTGCTATTTATTTTAAAAAACCTCGTGACCGACATTTTCTCCGCGCCAACAATCGTGTCCGAAAATTGCCGTAAATAATCTCAATAATCAGTAAAAGATTTCAAAGCGGTTCCGCCGCGTAACGAGTCCGGCCGTCGTCGAAGCATTAATTGGGATTGCTGCGGATGAAAGTCGAAGATTGATGGCGGAGGGGCGCGGCCAATTGGGGGAGGGGGCGGGGCCAAGGGGAAATGGAGGGCTCTGATTGGTCGAGGGGCGGGGCC
>NW_027586869.1:734-1368 GCF_028453695.1 Augochlora pura
ATCAATGTAACTATTTAAATTTGAGACCATGTTTGCCATATCGAAAGTTGTCAAGTTCGACGACATTTGAAGAATTTAAGGATAGCGATACATTATTTTTAACTTATTAAAATTATCAAATGAGCAAAGTCGTTTCCGTTTACCTTATGTTTCTTAAAATTAACGCAGACGATTTTTGATTTTGTATTAACATCCGCAATCCAGTGATATGTTAGTACTATTAATCTTTAAAAGTACACCACGATAAATATATATAATATAAAGTTTCAGAGAATATTTGAATACACGAATGTTGCTTGAAGACTCTTATTTTATTAACAACATAAATTATTAAAACCAACAGTAGACTGTACAATCTATGTCAACAACCACTGCTATTTATTTTAAAAAACCTCGTGACCGACATTTTCTCCGCGCCAACAATCGTGTCCGAAAATTGCCGTAAATAATCTCAATAATCAGTAAAAGATTTCAAAGCGGTTCCGCCGCGTAACGAGTCCGGCCGTCGTCGAAGCATTAATTGGGATTGCTGCGGATGAAAGTCGAAGATTGATGGCGGAGGGGCGCGGCCAATTGGGGGAGGGGGCGGGGCCAAGGGGAAATGGAGGGCTCTGATTGGTCGAGGGGCGGGGCC
>NW_027586870.1:0-1368 GCF_028453695.1 Augochlora pura
TTAACACTAAACCTACCAAGTCGGTCAAAATGTCCGAGTCCACACTTTTTCTTATAAAATTTGTTAGATTATAAAGACTTTTATATACGAAATTATTAAATGCATATTGCGATTGAAGCATAAATTATAATACAAATGGCAAAAAGTCTAAATAAATCCAGTCTTGTCATTCTTCTAAAGCAAAACGCGTAGCCACTGTTCGAGCTCGGTAGGTTTAGTGTTAAATAAATCCTTGACTTACTTACTTACTTACTTTATAACCTTAAATAAATCCTTAACCTACTTTAAATCCTTAAATAAATCCTTGACTCACTTCAAAACCTTTAAAGTAAGTCCTCAAATTTGTCTGGCACCTTTAGAAATTTTTGTTCGACCTACTCGTTTCTGTGATGAAGTACAACTTTTGCGAAGCGCGCTAACGGCGAGTTTGATGAAAATGAATTAAAATAGTTCGTAAATTTTGTTCGCGATAATTTCAATCACGTTCAGAATTTTTCTCTCAATTCCACTTTAGTTTAAAACGGATGTTTTTCAACTTGCACTCATTATTGGCGTTACTTCATTAATCTGTTCTGTTACAGATGAAATAGTGTCCACGTTTGTATAAATACATTAACAGAATATAAACTAATAAAATAGTAAACATATAATACAGTAATGTAAGAAATATAATATGATAATAAAAACAAACTGAACGTTGATAACACTAGCAAACCAAAATTATAAAGTTATTGTAAATTGACTAAACTCTGAATTATATCTTAACAATAAATTCAGTTAGTAAACAATAACGCATCTTATTTCTTATTATGGAAAAGTTGTCTACATAGTATATCTACATAGTACTATACATATATGGACCGTTTATTTTGAAAGTGGTGTAAGTCCATTTTTGAAAAAAATGAGATTTCGCGTAATTCATGCTTAATTTAATGTAAATTTTTTATGTATAACTAGTCGTGTTTAATTTCTTTAAAAAATTCCCACGTTTTGTTATTCCCAAATTTAAAATTGGTCGGTAAATGAAATTGCATAATCATCGATTATGAACGTGGTGTGAGTCCAATTGACAGAGGTAGGTGACTGAGCAGATAGTTGCGATCAGTAGCCTGATATTTTAAAATAACATGATAAATTCATTTTACATGAAATGAAACGAGACTATTTCGTTTCAATAAAAAGTCTTCAAAATGCTATTTAAAAAAAAAACAGATAAGAAAGAACACTAATGGAGAACAGGTAAATTGATAAAGAATTTAAAACTATAAATTTATTACCTACACGTCCTGGAAGACCGCTTGAATTTGAAAAAATCGCCCTGTCGCGTTTGTACCAAGATGCCAGGCCTGTTATGTACTTATGAAAAAT
>NW_027586871.1:0-1368 GCF_028453695.1 Augochlora pura
ATTTTATTGCGCTATTTTTTCTTTATAATTAAAAAGGTTATGTATCGTGTTTTTAACTCCTATTTCACACATCAAAGCATGTAGAATTTTCTTTTAAATTATGCATTTGTTGTTAATCTATATCTATAGTTTAATATTTGGTACCTGTTTATAAAACTATGACTATTAAACTTGACTTTTAAATAACTACTTAATAATTCTTATTCAGCATTTTAGAAATTGTTTTCTTTTAATTGAATTTTGAATTGTTTTGAATTTTAGAAATTCATTAAAAAAATACTAATAAAATAAAACTGTACTAAAATATTTATAAGAAAAGTAGCAAATATTTTTGCGCATAGATCCTCAATCTACTCACAATTTCTCAATGCTTAACTAATTTCTCTGAAATTTTCTGAATATACAGAAAAATCCTATTAAAATTCTTCAAACATTTGCAACAATTTCGTTGCTAACATTGTATAATTTACAACGTTTATTAGAACGCCAGGTCCGCATCAATCTGATAATTTTTGCATACCAAAGTTTCCGGGGACAATCCCTTTAAAGGAACACGATTCGGGGAACGTTCCTCGTGCGACCGCTAAAATATGTCTTCCCGGAGTTCGTGATGGGATTGCTAACAAGCGGCAGAGGCGGACAGGGTAAAAATGTCTCAGGACTGTCATCCTTGCCGGCGACTTATCTCCGGCTAGCCCGCGGAATAATCGATTAGAGCCGATGCCGCTTTTACGAGCTCCAATGAATTGAAAATGAAGGCGAGCACGTGAGGCTTATTGCCGGAGACTGTGCTGCTATACGTCGAAGCAAATTGTTCTGACGGCTGCAGCTACAATTTTAACACTAGATCTGTCGATTTGAAAAAAATAGCCTAGATACCAAACATTCTTTACATCGGGCTATAGTATAGTACTGTTACGTATTTTCTCTATCTAAAAGTATAAAATTTCTATATTTCTATTTTATTTTTATATCTTAAGAGATATGAGTTCGAAATAATTTGTGTAAATTGATATTAATAAAAATCCTTATTTTAGACATAATTGAAGAACAAGATTATAATTTTTATTGAAAGTGAATTCCATTACGTAAAATCAGATTGCTGAATAAATACTGAATAAAATTAATAAAATTAAACGAAATGAAGATTTGTAGGTATATAATATAACTACTGTATAAATTTTAATTTCAAGGCGATATGATAAACGTTACCTTCTAGTACACTACAAGTAATTTTAATTTACTAGATCGCGCTATTTTAAATCCAATAAAACTATTAATATTGGTCAAAAAGAGAGTTCAAAAATATACATAAAAAGTACATAAAAATCTATATAGTTTAATTAACAAAATCTAAGCTAGAACGTT
>NW_027586872.1:0-1368 GCF_028453695.1 Augochlora pura
AGAGGAAGATACACAGCAGGTATGATAAAAAACATCGGAAGCTGGAGGTCATGGGGTCCATCTATAATGGACTTCCATCTCACACAAATCCTAACGGGTCATGGATGCTTCAACAGTTTTCTACACAAAATTGACAAGCATCCGGACAATAAATGCCTGATGTGTAAAACCGAAGAGGACACTACGGTGCATGCCATCCTCAATTGTAAATATTTTGAAAATGATAGGACTACACAATTTGCCAGTACGGGACAATTTAAAATGGACGACATAGAGAGCATTTTGCACAACAAGGAATACAGAGACACTTTCAAAGCTTACATTAGAAAAATCATGACGACTAAAGAGGAAATACACAACAAATTTCAAAAAGAAAGGACGCGAGCCAAAAGAGGAAGAAGACATAAGTAGGGACATAGGCACGACGCGGCCTTGGTCAAGCGGCATAGGTCGCTATTAAGACACTCACCCTTCCTGCAGTAATGCCGAGAGGCGGGTCCGGGAAGGGTGAATCGAGGGCGGAAGCCAGAGGAGGGGTTTAGTGGGTATCACCCCTCTCATTAGGGGGAGTCCCACACTACCGGTCGCTACCATCTGGCCGGCTACGTACACCAGACTCCGGTGTGCGTAAAGCATTCCCCTCCTCGTGAAAAAAAAAAAAAAAAAAAAATGTAAGTAAGATGCAACATAATTTCCTAGGACATATGAGAGATAGATGAGGATACAAGGGAATTTAAGTGTATATAAGTGAGATACAACATAATATCCAAGGATAAAAGTGAGATAGAAGAGGATAAGTGGGAATTTAAGTGTATATAAGTGAGATGCAACATAATATCCATGCGTAAAAGAGAGATAGAAGAGGATACAAGGGAATTTAAGTGTATATAAGTGAGATACAACATAATATCCAAGGACATAAGAGTGATAGAAGAGGATAAAAGGGAATTTAAAAATATATAAGTGAGATACAACATAATATCCAGGTCGACAGTAAAAATCAGTTGGTACACATTAAAGTAGAGACTTTACCCTTTAAAACCTGCTAAGCCCCATTGTCTTACCATTTTTGGAAAAAAAGATACAGCTGCTTCAAAATGAAAATTGAAATTTCAAGTTATTCAAATCGGACTCCACCCAAAAATGGTATAAAAAGGGCACCCTCAGCCAGGAAAAAATCAGCCATCATTCTTCGTTCAGAGTTCCCTTGTTGTCGCAGAACGCAACGGATAAATCGAAGCTATTTTGAAAAGTTACAGTGAAGTGCTCGCGAACAATTTCCGTTAATCCAAAAAATCATTGACCAAAACACAGTGAAAATTACAGTAAGGAAACTAAAACAGCTAAAAGTGCAGGCGAGGAAGCGCC
>NW_027586873.1:0-1368 GCF_028453695.1 Augochlora pura
GGAATTATGCAGAACCTGTATAAAACGAAAATGAGCAGTAAGAAGTAGTAGTTGTGCTGCTCTCCACCTTTTAGTCATTAACTATCAAAACATTGGCTGGCACATCAATAAAATCACCCAGAGTAGAAAGTTAAACTACTCACACTTTTTTCTTGTTGATTTTTATTTTATATTGTTATAAAGAGACAGTCCCTAAATTTTCTCCCACCTGTTGGCGGACATCATTAGAATAGAACTAGATTAAAAATAAATAATATTTTCCGGGTTACAGCAGAGACTGCAGAGGCTAAACAGTTAGGTCAATTCAACAGGGTTTCACATCTCTTACCCTCATTACCTACATCATAATAAAGTTTTCTATCGAATTCAATTCAAAATTTCGTAAATCTATATGTCTACAGTCGTTTCTTATAGTTATCCACGCCAATATAACTGTTACTTACAATCTATAACATAATATAATTGAAACCAATGTTACCACATACCTGGCTATTCTGCACTTGACACCAAAAATAGCTTAAGTCACAAAATACTATTTTTATTGTACAACTATTTGTTAACACTATGTAAATGACAAGTACACATCAGTAAAGGATAATGTAAAGAATAAAAAGAAATGTTATGCAAACTAGGTGCAAGGATCCCACAATATACAAGAAGATCATTGCAATGTTTTTTAATTCCGTCAATTACAATATACAAATATTACTATTAACAATGTTTCTTCTTAAAATTCTATTCTGTATAGTTATTACATAATATAGAGGCATCATTTAATAACACAGTGATCGCTCGCACAACGTACAATGCATTATCCAACTATTCGTTGAACATTGCTGAGAATCGGTAGATCACAAGTTTTGCTAATTAATCAATGACCCGTGCGTCAGTTTAGTTAAGTTGGTTTCAGACCTTGGAGCTCGACGTTTACGAGGCACGGATAATTCACCAATCGTAAAGTCGTCCGCCATCGAACAAGGAAACCGAGGAGAACGAGGGCGGATCAAGGGTGACAGTTAGGGAACCACGCTCTTTTGTTTCGACTGTATCATTTTACTCGACGGAGAAAACGTTCTCGTCACGGGTCTAGTTTACGGAGAACAGAGATATAGTAGAATCCACGTGTTCCTTTCGCTCTCTTTTTCGACTCCCTTTCGCCGTTCCACCGACGCACAGTGGTCCGGATTGGCGCAAGGTGTGCCGTGGCCCTATAACTTGTCATTCGTAAGAGGTATAAACGCGAAATTTAAATTGATCAATGAAATAATGACAGGTTATGGATTAATTAAGGAAAAATACATTAATTTCATTAGTTATTATCATTATTATTATTATTGTTATTAATATTCTAATTATAATTACAACTAT
>NW_027586874.1:0-1368 GCF_028453695.1 Augochlora pura
ATTTTCGCGACGCCATCTACATGCTGCCGGTTGCCATTTTTGCGCCGTTCCTCCACCATCGGTTGCCATTTTTGCGCCGCTCTTCCACCATTGGTTGCCATTTTCGCGACGCCATCTACACGCTGCCGGTTGCCAGTTTCGCGACGCCATCGGTTGCCATTTTCCCGTCGTGCCGCCACCATTGGTAGCCATTTTCGCGACGTCATCGGTTGCCATTTTCGCGACGCCATCTATACGCCATCGGTTGCCATTTTCGCGACGTCGTCCATACAACATCGGTTGCCATTTGCGCGACGCCGTCCATACACCATCGGTTGCCATTCTCGCGGCATTCCTCCGCCATCGGTTGCCATTTTCGCGACGCCATCCATATACCGCCGGTTGCCAGTTTCGCGTCGTCCCTCCATCATCGGTTGCCATTTTCGCGACGCCGTCTCTCCACCATCGGTTGCCATTTTTGCGCCGTTCCTCCACCATCGGTTGCCAGTTTCGCGGCATCCCTCCGCCATCGGTAGCCATTTTCGCGATGCCATCTACACGATGCCGGTTGCCATTTTTGCGCTGTTCTTCCACCATTGATTGCCATTTTTGCACCGTTCCTCCCCCATTGGTTGCCATTTTTGCACCGTTCCTCCACCATCGGTTGCCATTTTCGCGTCGTCCCTCCACCATCGGTTGCCATTTTCGCGACGCCATGTATACGCTGCCGGTTGCCATTTTCCTGACGCGCGCTCGATGACAATTAATTGACGGAAATTGATTTCACGACCGGCGGGCACACGCCGGTGTCTCTCTCCGCCCGTGTTGTTCGCGATAATGCGTACACGATGTTACATTTTCCCCTCCCCCAACTTGTAATCGGAGAACGGATATCGCGGGAACAGTAGGATAACGTTACAACCCGAATTCATGGTACGGACGATCCCCGCTACCGAAATGTCATTTGAAAGGCGATCCCCCGAAATGACGTCACTTTGCAGCACCCTTTGATCAATGCGACGGACGACGTGTACGCGTCGAAAATACCGAGCGACGTACGAGCTGCCGAATTATGCGTGCTGTAATAAATTACGGTGGGCTTTTATTCGGACAAGATGGTGTCCTAAATGGACGTTAAAGTTGCTGGAACGGAACTTTATATCACGACTGTAGTAAAAATATTATTAACATGATTTGTTGGAATTTATAAGGAATATTTTTATAGCTGCAGTATTTTTACATTTTTCAGAGTTTAGAAATAAGTAATAATGGTAAATTCAGTGATCTTAGAATAAATGTCCTACACCATGGAGGAAATATGTTTTACATTTGTATATTATTATATATATATATGTTGATACAATTTTTATTTTCTCCACAGAGAACATA
>NW_027586875.1:0-407 GCF_028453695.1 Augochlora pura
GAGGATACAAGGGAATTTCAGTGTATATAATTGAAATACAACATAATATCCAAGGATGTAAAAGAGATAGAAGAGGATAGAAGGGAATTTAAGCGTATATAAGTAAGCTGATACATAATATCCAAGGATATAAAAGAGATAGAAGAGGATACAAGGGAATTTATCTGTATATAAGTGAGATACAACATATTATACAAGTATATAATGGAGATAGAAGAGGATACATGAGAATTTAAGTGTATATAATTGAGATAGAACAGGATATAAGGGAATTTAAGTGTATGTAAGAGAGATGCATCATAATATCCAGGGATATAAGAGAGATACAAGAGGATCCAAGGGCATTTAAGTGTATATGACTAAGATAAAACATAATATCCAAGGATATAAGGGAGATAGAAGAGGAT
>NW_027586875.1:507-861 GCF_028453695.1 Augochlora pura
GATATAAAAGAGATAGAATAGGATACAAGGGCATTTAAGGGTATATGAGTGAGATACAACATAATATGCAAGCATATAAAAGAGATAGAAGCGGATACAAGAGAATTTAAGTGAATATAAGTAAGATAAAGCATAATATCCAAGAATACAAAAGAGATAGAAGAGGATACAATGGAATTTAATTGTATATAATTGAAATACAACATAATATCCAAGGATGTAAAAGAGATAGAAGAGGATAGAAGGGAATTTGAGCGTATATAAGTAAGCTAATAAATAGTATCCAAGGATATAAGGGAGATTTTTTGAGGATACAAGGGCATTTAAGTGTATATGAGTGAGATACAACATAAT
>NW_027586875.1:961-1368 GCF_028453695.1 Augochlora pura
GAGGATACAAGGGAATTTCAGTGTATATAATTGAAATACAACATAATATCCAAGGATGTAAAAGAGATAGAAGAGGATAGAAGGGAATTTAAGCGTATATAAGTAAGCTGATACATAATATCCAAGGATATAAAAGAGATAGAAGAGGATACAAGGGAATTTATCTGTATATAAGTGAGATACAACATATTATACAAGTATATAATGGAGATAGAAGAGGATACATGAGAATTTAAGTGTATATAATTGAGATAGAACAGGATATAAGGGAATTTAAGTGTATGTAAGAGAGATGCATCATAATATCCAGGGATATAAGAGAGATACAAGAGGATCCAAGGGCATTTAAGTGTATATGACTAAGATAAAACATAATATCCAAGGATATAAGGGAGATAGAAGAGGAT
>NW_027586876.1:0-1367 GCF_028453695.1 Augochlora pura
CCAGAACAAAGCACTGAGAATTATTGCTGACGCTCCATGGTACATCATTTCAGATTCACTACATAAAGATTTGGGTATGCATAATATCAAACAACAGATAAAAAAATTCGCTATGACACACAAGAAACGAATAGCAAACCACCCTAATGAATACATCAGGGATCTAAATCATACATCACAAAACAGAAGACTGAAAAGAAGCAAACCAACTGACATGCAGAAATAAGTTATATAAGAAACACCGCAGGTAATGGTAGCGGCAACGCTATTCAGCGATTTACCGCTTGCAAGTCATAATTAATTCATAAAATTTGCTGGTTAGCTCAAGGAAGCTAGTTGTAAATGTAATTTAGTATAAATAAAAATCCTTGAATATTATGTTGTATCACACTTATATACAATTAATTTCCCTTGTATCCTCTTCTATCTCTCTTATGACTTTGGATATTATTATGTTGTATCTCACTAATATACGTAAATTCCTTTGTATCCTCTTCTATCTCTCCTATATTCTTGCATATTATGTGGTATCTCACTTATACACACTTAAATTCCCTTGTATTTTCTTCGATTTCTCTTATATGCATGGATATTGTATTGTGTGCACACACACACACACACACATACTGTACATACAAAAGGGGTTCGCATGAATGGAACGCTATTATTCAATACTTTACGAGACCGTCCTAGGTACATTTTGTCTCTCACAATATGGGATTCAACAAAAGAAAACAATAAATTAAAAAAAGAAAAACAACGCCACCGCTTAGATTATCGCGAACCTTTCGTTGAGTTGGAAATCCCCCAAAAACGCGATAACAATGCATCCGCGAACTGTTTCCACGTTTGCACCTGGTGTGCCACTATGTCCCACCACTCACTTGCAACGCCCTTCCGGGCCTGAGATATTATAAAGCGTATTTCTTCCTGGGTGCCGCCTCGATAAACGACTTCATCTCACGGAGAATCTTCGGGGGGCGCTCGGTGACCTTGCCTTCGAAGGATGGAAGCTGAGGTTTCACCACGAAAGAACGTGCTGCGCTCGCGAATGCACCGTTAAAATGGGCGGTTTCGTCCCGTGACCATCTCGGCTCGGCTAGCGTGTCATGTGCTCGTCGCGATGCGTCGGCACGCTCGTTGTGATCTTCCCCAACTCGATTTTGACTCGCGATTCCCGTCGCGTGTCCCCCTTCGGCCGATCCTATTTCGCGGCGGACCCTCATCCCATTACTAAACCGCTCGGTTCCTTCTCTCCCCTCGCGGTGGATCGCATCGCTCTGATCCACGAACTTAACATGCGCGTCCTCAATTCGCGCTTCCACGGCGCGCCTCCACTCGCGCATCTCACGCTTATGTTCGGAAAC
>NW_027586877.1:0-1367 GCF_028453695.1 Augochlora pura
GGCTGGCTGGCTGGGCTCCTACCTGCCAGTTAATCGGGAGTCGTTCGAGCAAAAAGGATGATCGAGATACAACCGGCGCAACTTCCCATCGGACGTTTCGCCGACCGTGGTCCGGCAAGAATTGATTCGATCGTTCCACTCCTTTTTTGGGGTTCTGCTGTAATTATTGCGAGCCGTTCTTCGACGCGCCGCGGTGTCGAAAATCAAGCGGGGAGATTCCTGTGTTGACGATGCCGTTTAATCGATGAGATCGAATGTTATGTTTTGCGTATATTTGGAATATTAGTTCGATTATTTTCTATTAGAAAAATCGGAATAAAATTCGAATTATTCTTGCGTCAATTTGCATTGAAAATGAATTTTGAGATCTAGTTAAAAATTAGTGACACTTTTATGTAACCGACGTGGCATTCAACGTGTCAATCGATGATCGAATGATACACAGTTATGGCAATTATTGCACTTTGATACCGCCGTGGAAGATGCTGGGAGGAAATGAGCACCTGGGCATACTTAACATAACATTGTTTGAAGTAATGTTTCAAATAACGTGTTAATTTAGTTCAGAATTATTTGAGATTATTGCAAAATTCTTCTTGCAGATTTTATAGACATTATGGGTATTATATTAACATATCAGACTATGTTAAATATATATCTGATAATAAGAAAATTTCTATAGTAAATTGTAGTAAATATTACTTAAAACAAAATCTCTTTGTTACATATTATTTCAAGAATTATGCTGGATAAATTATACTATTTTACGTATTATACTATTATATATATTATACTATTTCAATTAATTACTTATTACCCTAAATTTCGAATAGAATTGGCATAAGTCTACCGCAGACCAAATATTATACCACCTCACGCTCCGATCTTCACAAATGCGAATTGAAACTAGATACTAGACATTAGCTTTCTCTCAGAAAATTATATCAGGTTGGAAACTATGAAACGGGCGCCGCAGCTGAACACAGGCTAACCAAAAACGCCCGTTTCATAGTTTCCAACCTAATAATTATATTTATCGCCCGATAAATCGCCTTCGTTATCGGTTTAATAATTACACGCGCCGAATTCGCCTTCGCGTGCACTGTGATCTCTACTTGCAGTAATTAAATTACGATTGCAGTTATCGCGCGACAAACGATTCGACGGTGCTATCTGTTTCGTGGAACCGATGCGTAAGGGTTTTGCAAAGGGCACGCGAACTCGGCGGTGTAAAGAAGCGCGAGAGCATTACGTTTGACATAGGTTCAGCAGCGAGTGTCGAAAAACGATTGGAAAAGGAAGGCGAGTTAACAACGCGAGAGTCAACCCTTTGCACTCGAAGACATTTCAACTGCAAAATAAATCAA
>NW_027586878.1:0-6100 GCF_028453695.1 Augochlora pura
GGCTTGGCTTGGCTTGGCATAGCTTGTGGCATAACTTGGCTCGGCTTGGCACAGCTTGGTTTGGCTTGGCATAACTTGGCTCGGCTTGGCATAGCTTGGCTTGGCTTGGCATAGCTTGTGGCATAACTTGACTCGGCTCGTCTCAGCTCGTCTCAGCTCGGCACAGCTCGACTCGCCTCGGCACAGCTCGACTCGTCACAACACGGCTCTGCGCGGCCCGCCAGGTTCGCGTTTATCGGAAGCCCGATCCCGCGTCCCCGTAACCGCCGGGTATCTCAAATTCGATATCATTTTATGGGTTGTCTCGCCGTCTCCAGGGACCAAACGTTTCCATTCGGCCCGTATTCCTCTCGCCCGCTCCGCTGCGCTAAGCGGACCGCTGCGCCGGGTATCGCGGCTGCAAACGAGACGCGGGGCTTCTTCGGCGACGAGAGGGAAAGACGGATCGGGAAATATGCTCGCCGGATGCAGAGCGAGAGGGTTCCATTGGGACTTATTGGAGAACTCTCGAGGCGGAAATGGATATATATATGTATATACATACATATATAGAGAGTTCTCTCTTCTTATTTATGGCCTGGGATCGAGTTCGATGTGTACTTATGAATTCGAGGCAATTTCGAGGAGCGAGTCTCGTTTTATGGGCTGCTTCGGTTGCTGTCCGGGAACAATAACGGTTCCGATAGTATACTTGTTATGCAGTTGTCGCTTGCGGGGGCCGCGTCGAATTCAACGCGGTGTATTAGAAATACATTCTGAATGAACTGTGTTGCAAAACTGTTTGGCTCGAAGGCGTCCAATGACGTTTTATTCATGGTTTAGGGATGACATCTTAAAGACGTCACGGATGTACTACGAACGCTTCCAGGCATTTGTTTCGAGACGTCTTGTCTTAAACATCTGTTTGAAATGTCCTCTTTCAGGCATCAGTTTAAGGACGTTTTATTTTATACATCTCTGTTCGGGATGTCTTATTTTAAACGTCTGTTTCAGGACATCCTCAAGACGTCTCAAAAACATCCTTCTATAATCCTTATGTAAAATAAAAATTGTACACATTTCTTCTTTCTCCGGACTCAATACCTCGCATCTTAATAAACAACTTATCAAAAAGATAATATTAAAAGTTAATACAGTAACAGATAAGTTTTATATTTGAATCGATTAATATTTGCGATAAGTGTGTAAAATTCTCAGTCTATTTATACAAATGACTCAAG
Source organism: Augochlora pura (assembly GCF_028453695.1). Lineage (NCBI taxonomy): Eukaryota > Metazoa > Arthropoda > Insecta > Hymenoptera > Halictidae > Augochlora > Augochlora pura. The sequence goes on from NW_027586878.1 coordinate 1,221, forward strand.
CTTGTAACATTTGTCCGGTGGAAGAGGTTCGTCAAGAAATTTCCTGTAGAATTATATGTTTGCTGTGTAATTTCAGCAACAGCAAGGAGTCAGGAAGCGGCCATATTAACCGGCCACGTAGTGGCTGTGTGTTATCACTGCGAATACCGAACCGGTCAAAATGACCGGTTTCACGTTTTTCCATTCGCAGGTTGTTGAAATTCTACGGATTCCTCTATGGAAATTCAATACATTTCTTGATCGAATCGAACATTCTGTGCAACGTAACAATTACGAGATGTCTAAATCAATTTGGTCACGCTGTTTGATCATTTAATTTCTTATCGATGATTAACAATCAAGGATTTAGCATAGGTCGAAATATGTTCAACCATTGATAAAACGGTAGTCAATTGTTACATTAAGTCGCAAATTGTTATATTAAATTGGTCTAAAATTGTTATATTAATTCGATATTCAATTTTCTTATTAATACAGTCGCAAATTGTTATATTAACTTGGTATCTAATTTTTATATTAACTCGGTTTCCAATTGTTATATAACTTCTGTCACCGACTTTTATATTGAGTCAGCTTCAAATTTTAATATCAACTCGCCCTTCAATTTTTACACCACCTTAAATTCTGAAATATCAAAATCGTCAGAAAAAAATGCGTTTTAATTGTCAGCCTAATGGAACGCTTTCAATTAATTATTCTACCATTACTTTCTTCGCCCACGAAAAATCTGTTCCGAGTGCACGTAACTCGGTTAAAGGAAAATCCTCGTAAATTTTCAGAGTGAACAGGCACACATCTGACTAGACAGAATAATTCCGATGCCGGGATATAGACATACCAGTAGTAGACTCGATCATACGCTTTACTGGGCCGGAATTCAAACTCAAAACCTTTCGCTTTCCGAACGATTGGCGTGGCCAATTGAATTAGCCAGATCGTCTGCGGATTCCCTTTCCCCCCCGCCCCCTGGTCCTTACGTCGATATGATCGTCGCTTCTGTTTCGGTCTCCATACTATTTTTCTTTCCGAATAACATTCAATATACAATAATATTTTAATTTAATCATATTGTAACCAAATTACATTGTAAGTTAATTATTTTGTGAGTTAATTGCATTCCAATTTAATTATATTGTAAATCAATTAGATTACAATTTCATTATATTGTAACTCAATAATATTTCAATTTAATTATATTGTAACTCAATAATATTCCAATTTAATTATATTGTAACTCAATAATTTTTCAATTTAATTATATTGTAACTCAATAATTTTTCAATTTAATTATATTGTAACTCAATAATATTCCAATTTAATTATATTGCAACCCAAAAACATTCCAATGTAATTATATTTTTAACTGAATTACATTCTAATTTAATCATATTGTAACTCAATTATATTGTGACTAAATCGCATTGCAATCCGGTAACATTGTAATTCAATTACATTGTTATTCAACGATATAATCGTCGATAAAATGCTTAATAATCGACTCAGTTGAATGCCTTGAATTATTATAATTAAATTACAATGTAATCGAATTGGCATAACTCCGTTAATAATGTTCACCTTGTCATTTAATTACGTCGCAATTCAATGATATTGTAATTCAATCGCACTGCTATTCAATGACATACACGTGGTTAAAACGATTTGCAATTGAATTAATTGAAAGCTTTGAATCATATAATTAAATCGACATAACTCTGACGCTGGCGTTTCCATTGCAATTCAATTATATCGCGATTTATTGATGCATTTTCAGTCAAAATGATTCGTGATTGAATTAATTGAAAGCTTTGAATTATATAATTAAATCGACATAACTCTGACGCTGGCGTTTCCATTGCAATTCAATTATATCTCGATTCATTGATACATTTTCAGTCGAAATGATTCGTAATAGAATTAATTGAAAGCTTTGAACCATATAATTGAATTAATACTTTGCCGGTGACTTTGCTATCTTAATTCAATTCACATCGCAATTCGATGACATATCCGTAGTTAAAATGATTTATAATTGAATCAATTGAAGGCTTCGAATCTTATAATTCTTCATTTGAATCCAATTGAAATCCAATTGAATCCTATGATACACTCCTACTGAAAAATGACTTGTAATTTAATTGACAGTGATTTGAAAAAAAAATAAAAAATTGCCAGACGTAGACGCGTCAATAGTTATTGTCGCACGTCTAAACGGCGAGACGATGTCACGCGCGTCGCGCGACGACGCTTTCGTCCGCGCGTGCTTGGGTAACTCAGGCGGCATTCCTGGACGGCGGAATATTACAAAACAAGATGCCGGCCGAGGAAAATGTGTAGAGAACCGTTCAAGGATGTCGAGGAAAAGCGGGAAAAAAATGGAGGGCGAGGAAGACACGAGGAGAGCCACGTGAAAGCGAGGGGGCACGCGGCCGAAGCCGAAGACACGAGAGACGCCCGTTCCACCTACGACGGTACTGTTATGCCGCGAGGAGAAGGAAAAGGATCTCTCGAGACTCCATGGTCTTCCCCGCTGGACGGTTAGAGTTTTTAATCGAAATAAACCACAAACGAGGTTTTGCAAAGAACTTTATTATAAAGTGAAGACCACGCGGAATTGCGTACTGTTAACCCCTTGCACTATAATAACGAGTCAGACTCGTGATGAAGATTTCATGCATGGTCTAATAAATATGAATATTATTAATTTATTTCAAATCTAAACCAAATTTAATTCTTCTGTTATCAAAGTACAGAAACGAAAGTGAATGAAGACAGTACAAGAACTAGGAATTGTCTAGTCCTATTAAAGAAAGTATAAAGAACGAACAAATGCTAATTAACACAGCGTGAAAGAAATCATAGTGCAAGGGGTTAAACCGAGTCTTCGAGAAGGAAAGGAGAAAATTTCCGTACGTAACACAGTTTTCTAGGCTGAAAAGGGGGTGAAGCATGACCCATGCTTTTAGTGACACAGTGTTTTGGCGAAAGTGACACGCAGGCCTAATCGATGACTCATGGTAAATGAAAAATAATAATTTGGTTTACAATAAATTTTTCGGGTACCGCACAACAGTACTACGATTATTCCTCGGTTGTCCGCGCGTCCCTGGCTACGCGGAATTTTATTCCTCGCCCCCTTTTCTCCGCACAATCTGTATTTTCGCCGCGATCGGTTCGCCGGCGCTCGCCGCCCGGGAAAAACGGTCTTAAAACTTGTCAAAAAGTTTCTCTCTCTCGCGAGACTCGCGAAAAAGATTTGTCGGATCCCGGATCCGAGGCCGGGCGGGATATATCCCCGTTGTCACCATCTCGCGGGAATTTTACCGGAGCGCCGATTCCGTGCCCGGCCAAAGCCCCGGTAATTTGTCACGCGGCTGCGCGGATATCTTAAAAGTATTATCGCGACTACCACCCTTCGGAGAACCCCGGCGAGACGACCTTCTGCGCCGCGAGCAATGCATAAAACTCAACTAGCGAGTAATATTCGTGCGCGCTGCGGACGAAATTTCTGCCGGGAGTATGATATTCCTTTGGCGAAAGACGAACGGTCCGGCGACGAAATTAAAAGTCGAACGTATATTGAAATCGTTGGAAATAGAAGAGCAATTTAGTGAAAATATTTTTTTTCATTAAGTTACACTCAGTTACGTTCCTATTTAATTATATTGTAACTTATAATATTTCAATTTAATTATATTGTAACTTAAAATATTTCAATTTAATTATATTGCAAGTCAATAAGATTTCAATTTAATTATATTGTAAGTCAATAAGATTTCAATTTAATTATATTGTAAGTCAATTAGATTTCAATTTAATTATATTGTAAGTCAATAAGATTTCAATTTAATTATATTGTAAGTCAATTAGATTTCAATTTAATAATATTGTAAGTCAATAAGATTTTAATTTAATTATATTGTAACTCAATTACATTGTGAGTTAATTATATCGCGACTAAATCACATTGCAATCCAGTAACATTAATTATATAACAATAATTAATTCGTCCCACGTCGATTCACTAGTCAATCTTACAAAACTTTTAGAAAACATTTAAAACATTTAACGCTAAATAATCATCCAACGATTCCTATTATAAAACACTATGACATAATAAGTTCTCAGGAAATGCTCGCCTGTCGTTCTTCCGTGTACAGAAACGACAAAGTGGACGATTCTCTAACTCGCGTGCGAGCAAACATCGTCGATCGGCGTCGCATAGGCGGAGCGCGTGCGAGTTACCGGGAACGAATCGCGGAAAACTGTGCTCCTCGATATGTTTAAGGAGCTATTTGTGATTCATTAGGCCGGGGGGCATCTCGATCGATTACCGCGAGAGATTAGAATTTTCCAGTCGATCGAGCGATACGTGAGCGGAATGGGTAAACCGGCATCCTCGTGCCTCAAGACGATCAAGTGGGCTCTTCAATAGATCGAGGCGCGCGTACGTGCACAGTCGTTTCGAAGAAGTTTCACTTCCCCGGGAAATTAACTCGATTTCACCCGACACCGATCGACAGTAAATATTCGTTCGATTAAATATATAGCGACGAGCGACCGAGAAATTCATTCCGGGTGGATTTAACGCGCGTCGAACGTTTACGAATTTTCCGCTTTGACGTAGCAGATTCGCCGGATGTATTTTTACCGAAATCCGCTTTTCTTTGACACGGAAATGGGTGATTTATTGTTATTAATTCGCCTTGAATTTATTTCGCCTTGAAAAGTTTTATAGATAATTTTATAGATAGTTTTATTGGGTATAGTTTCTACGTATAAACTCTGTTTTGAATGTACATTTTTCATATATGTTGGAAATCGGCCATAAGGTTGATCGGTGCCCCCCCTTCTACGCGCCTCGGCATGCCTTTGTCTAAGCT
>NW_027586879.1:0-1367 GCF_028453695.1 Augochlora pura
ATTGACGTCAGTCGTGACTCGATGTTTGTTACGTTTCAGGAATATGCATTTTGGTGACAGTTGTCGCGGTGATAGCTCTTTCGGACGCTGCTACCTGTCCAGCAAACATCCCGGACGACACTATTGAGTACATCCCTCACGACACCGACTGTCACAAGTACTACGAGTGCAAAGCAGACGGAACTCAGACCGTAAGAACCTGTCCATTCAACAAGGAAAACGTACAAACGTGTTTCGACAAGGTGAATCTGATATGCGCCGCTCCGTCGGACGCACCGGGTTGTTGCGATGGACAAGATCCTGACCCAGGCGACTGTCCCTGTTCTACCGCCGCCAAGTGCGTGATGCATTACGACGACGAGAACGTCGAGATCTGCGTGAAGAAGAAGACTCCATCTTCGTCGTCGTCTCACCTCAAATGGCTGAAGTGAAACTCGACATAATCTTGGCATAACTTCGATGTTGCATTGTATTTCCCATCATTGAATAAAATGAAACGAATGTTTAAAGATGCCTACGTATTCTCCATCACCTGCTCAAGTAGTCTGAAGCCGTTGAAACACGAATTTACAGAATCACATCAATTTAAAAATGCTCGAATTGACTGTTCGAAACCCTTCCAGTCAAATTATAACTTGATAAAACGTGAAGCTAAACTCTTTAGCCTGATGAAATTAATTCGAATTTTTATAAGACTCAGGACGAGATTCAGTAGGAAGGAGATTCCGTAATTTTCACAGTCACAGTCTTTTCCCTCATTGTCTGCGAAAGATCCTTCGAGGCTCCAAAACATTGGAGACATCTGTTTCAGTCACTCCTTACTTTATGACTTTCACTCTCGACTATTCTGCCGGCGTACCAGTCTGGCTTTCGTCTGAAAATCCTTACACCGTGTTGCAGTTTGGAAAACCTTTTTTTCGTCAGGACCACACAAAATAACGCTGAAAACTTCGGAGATGTGTCAATTGTTGAGTAATTCGTGATCAGTGTGGAATAATAGTACAGTGAAAGTGAAAGTTAGTGTAATCTGTGCCGTTCTACATACGTCGATTACATACGTGGATTACAACTTCTGGATGACGACATTTACAACTGAATTGGTAAGCTTTTCATTAATAATATTTGTGAATTTTTTTTAAATTAATAAGAAATTCATGAAATTCTTGTTCGATGATCGAACGCGGCTCATAGGCGATACGCGGCCCTCTCTCCTGACAGCGAGATAGGTTTCAGCCGGCTGGCTCGCATGCGCAGCAGCACGAAAAATCGTCCGTGCGCAGCTATCTTTTTTCATTATTAACTCGTTAACAAAGCCGCGGATTGCATTTCGGCAAAGGAAAAGATTACTTGAAATGGCCTCAGGAACC
>NW_027586880.1:0-1367 GCF_028453695.1 Augochlora pura
AACATCTGCAGAAACAGTCATTCCACCAGCTGAAATGTCGTTTTCATGATAAAATTACCAGCGTTCGCCTTGTGTGTCTAGAAATTAAGATTAAAGTACCTATTATGAAACGGTTTTTGGGAAACACAGAATTATCATTTATTTCATTGGAAGGTGAAAAGTGTTATCGTTTAACCCTTCGCAGTCGAATGGTGACTCTCAGGCACCATTAATATCGTTCTTTCACACTTTGAAATTATTTTTGTAGCAACAATGTTTAATTTTAGAAAAATTCTTAGATATGGCACTGTTGCTGTAAGACGGAAAAATTATTTTAGATTTAGAGGTAAATTGGCTTCGAGTGCAAAGGGTTGATATTTGTAATACGTAAGGAACTTTGAGATATTTATTGAAGTTTTTAACAAAGTATATTTTTGCTTCGGTGCACAATACTTAGTCTTGTAACGAGGCGAGAAATTATTTTAAAAGGTGAAAGAACAATATCAGTGGTGTCCGAGAGTCCCTATTCGAGCGCAAAGGGTTAAAAATCGAATCTCGTCTCACCGTCCGCCGATGCTCCTCCCCAACAACCTAAAACTTTTAAAAACTTCCAAAAATCCGAAATCCAGTCAGAAGTCCGGTCTCTTTTTCAAACCCGGGGGCGATTGAAAATAAAATCCGAGAAACGGAGGATACGGCGCGGATTCGTTTACAAAAGCGCGCATTTCCCGAATTTCTGGGAACATCGTTTCATACTCGGCGGCCGCAAAAAAAAAACATACCGCGGTCGCCGAACTGTTTTTGTTCTCCTTTCGTCCCCCGTTGTAACCGGCCGAAGATTCTTCGCGTGCAATTTCGCCGGGACACGGACCGGGATTAAAATTCCGCGGCAGCTGGCAGCCAGGGGTGGGGGGAAGGGGAAGGGGAGGGGAGAGGGTGAACAGTCCGCGCGAGCGTAACGCGGCCGCTCGGCAAACACGCTCCCCGAATTGCATACGATTTTCATTTTAATCAAATCGCGCGCGGCGATCCGCGCCGAATGGGGTGGCGGGGAGCGATTCGATCGCGGACGGCGATGGGAAACTTGTCCGGGCTGATTTCCGCGTCGCCGTTTATTCCGCGATTACTGCCATTGATGCGGTCGCCGTTTCCATCGCACATGGGCGATGGCCGCCGTGACGGCTGGCGCGAGACTGTCGCGCGATTGCCTCGCGCCGTCACTGCTCCGTCGATCTTTGTCTATTACAGATTTTTATAATATTATTAGTATTGATTTTTATAATATTATTAGCATAGATTTTTATAATATTATTAGTATAATATTTTTATAATATTATTAGCATAGATTTTTATAATATTATTGGTATAGATTTTTATAATATTATTGG
>NW_027586881.1:0-1367 GCF_028453695.1 Augochlora pura
TTCAAAATTAGGAAATAATTGTTTAAAGACGAAAATTGCTCGGAATTTTAATATTTTGAAACTGAAGATGCCATGAGTTTCATTTTTGAGCATTCTAAAGATCCTCTGCAAAAAATATCTCTAACTCTAAATATCTCTATCAAAAATATCTTTTCGCTTTATTTGGCTACCCTGCGTGCAAAAATCTCGAAAAATTCGTCGTTAAGCATCGTCACCTAACAGCCACTAAGCAGCAATCACAGAACCGGTCACGTGAACGTTCCATTTACATTTTCTATCAGTTCTGGATAATCGTAATATAAGTATGGGAAAGGGTTAGGCTCGCGAGGATTAGAAGTCGGAAAAGAGGCGGCGTTAGAAGAAAGAAACGGTACACAATAGGCCTAGGGAACTTATTGTTCGCAAGCTGCCGATTAGCCGCATAAGACTAACGATGTTAGGAAGGCGAACTCCTATTCCCCTTTCGGTCGATCGGGGCGAAGGACCTTGCGCAATCAGTTGGCCAAGTTTGGAATAGATCAAGCAATTTAGTGTATTGCATATACATATGCAGATCTGGTTATGTATCGAGAATGTTGCTCACATTGTCACATTGTTCTCGGAATCTATCGCTTTGATGCTATATTATAAAATATAGCTTATAAAATATATATAACTATATTATAAAATATATGTAACTATATTATAAAATATATGTAACTATATTATAAAATATAGCTTACAATATATATATATATATATGTATATTAGGTTGGTGCATATGAAATGTTGGATTTTTAAGCGAGTATATAAAACTGCATATCTTTTTTCAAAAGCTATTAATTTAATCAAAATGTGCCCCATTTGTTTCCATACACTTTTCCCAACGCGAGTTCAATTCATAAATGTCTGTCTTCAAGAAATTTTAATTTTTCGGATCATATGCACCAACCTAATAAAATGCACTTTATTGCATAGGATAGAAATACTATAAGCCAGAAGATTTATTTCAGATTTCCAGTGGAAGTGGCTTCGGACGGCGGCGCTTAACGGGCGAGCGTCGCTGTGGACGACGGGTATTGGAGCGCGCAGTATTTTGGGCGGATATATCCGCCAGCCGTCCGCAACGGTAAACACGCTTAGGCGGATATATCCGCCAGCGGTCCGCTAAGGGTCTCTTACGTCCGAGAGGTAGTGGGGAAGTTACGAAAATGCGGTAAAATGCAAGCGCAGAGCTGGTCAACATGCTTCGCGCGGTTTGTAATGGAACAGCCACGCGCCGAGGACGAACCTACTGGCAACGTAGGAGAGCTGACGTCAGAGAAGAAAAACTCAAGTGTTTACGTTTTTCAAGCTAGGGTTCGTTCTATTTCTCTTAATCCCGACAT